>NW_026019644.1:0-30652 GCF_900185275.1 Solanum verrucosum
CCGGCGTCGCATCGCTACGTTAAATTGTGCTTGATAAGAGGCAACCAATCGTTCTCAAAATAAATTTGATTCATAGTTTAATTTTAAGTTTTTGATTTTTAGGATAGATTAGATTTTGTTTTTGACTAATCCTCGTGATTTTAGAGTGTTTGGAGTTGATGTGAACTGGTTTGGAGGCAAAGATCTTTTAGGAAATGAAGTTTGGGGATGAAAACCCCTTCATAATATGACTTGGGTAACTTTTTTGGCGCCCAAGCTTTCCAAATAAGGCTGGGCAGATCACTCAATGTGCCTTGCGCCGCCAAAATGAACAGTGAGCAACCTGCAGAAAATGGCCTCTATAGTCGCAAAAGCAAGTAAGGTTCTCTTAAGTGAAGTCCGCAAAAGTGGCGCTTAAGGGGAAGGGAACTCGCAACAACGAACTTCTTTTTTAATGAAAGGTTGCAAAAGTTATCAGAATGTCACTTAAGCGAGACCGGAGACTTCAAAAAGTCAAAAATGCAGAAGCCAAACGGTTAGAAAGACAAAAATAAAAAGGTTCTCCCTTTGACATTCCTCGTCTATCTAAAATTTGGTTCCAAAACTCCTGTTCTTCATTGTGAAAGCACAATCCGGTATGTTTCTCTCACTTTGCTCTCTTAAAAGGTAAAATTTTTCTTGAATTCCTTTTTCTTTGTTGAAATTTTGGGGTATTGTTTGGGTGAAAACTTCTCCACTTGGAGGGTTAAATTTTTGTGTGACATGGCCGAATCTTGCTTGATTTTTGTTGATTGCATTTGTGTGGTTGATTTATTGTATTGGAGAAGCTTAAATACCGATTTCATGATTAATTGATGAAGAAATAGTTTATCCACCATGTGTTTGATAAAATGTTCCTTGAGAACTCAAAATTAATTTCAATTTTTTTTGTTGTGAATTGAGTGAGTTCTCGGATTGTTTCTCTGACATTGTTGGAATTGAACCCTTGGAAATGGATTTTTGTTCAAAATTGTGTTAAAATTTTGGTTGTTCATGCTGAGGAGGTGACTGGTTGCGAAAGTGACCCCGCTAACACAAAAGATATCTTCGCTTAGAGACCTCTCTTCACTTTTGCTATTTCTACACAAGCGGCCTCATGGTCGCTTTTGCAATGTAAGCTTAAGCGAACATGGTCCACTTTTGCGAGAGCTAAAGCCTATTTTTGTCAGAGTTCAATTTTTTAGTAGACCTACTTTTGGTCAGATTTGTTTCTAATGCTTTTCTTTGACTTCTACCAATAGAATCGAATTTTAACACATGTTTCTTATTCTTTCATGTTATTTTGATTTTCAGATTTCTACAAGTCATGAATGGCACAACGATATTTTTTTTTGTATTTTTCTTGTCATCTAAGCATATGTTCTTTGCATGTGAATTCCATGTTAAACTGTTCAAATGTCATATGAAAATGTGAAGAGAACAAACTACATATTATTTTTTAGACCTAATTTTTGTATATAATTTTTTAATATAAAAATCACAGCATATACACATTTAAAAGACAATATTACGAGTTATGACATATCAATTAAAATTTAATTTAATTCAAAATTTAATTTCAATTTATTTAATAAATGATAATTATTTTATTTTTATATTATTAATTATAATATTTAATAATTTGATTTTACCTTTTTAAATAATTATCATTACACAATTATAGGATTTTACATTGATTACACTTCCTTATTTAATGTTATACTCATAACCTCCCATTAGTCAATCCCACCACCCTTCCCCCACACTATCCAACTATACACGCTATCACCCCACTTTCACCTTCTTCTCTCCCATTTTTCTCACCAGCCAACTACACCAACATTCAATCTTTCGTCCAATTTTTTTTCCAACAAAATTATGTCTAAGAAACCCATTGAAACGCCTCAAAAGAGTCCCAGATTGGGTGAAGGAACATCTAATGATGATGTTCATGTTTCAAATTTTAATATATTAACTCAACCCCCCCCCCCCCCCGCCTAAAATTGTTGAAAATCCGGCGAATATTCAAAATCGGCGACGGATGGTTCATCTAAGTTGAAGGAGCGACAAAGAGAGAAAAAATGAAGAAAAAAAGGTCACCCCTGCAAATCAAAAGGGGAAGAAGAGGAAGGGGAAAATTGTTGAAACCCCTTCTGATTCCGATTTTGATTTTGTTACTGAAATCAAAAAGAAAAAAAAAACAAATGTAGAAGTTGGAGCATCTTCAAAACCATCAACAAGAAGAACAACAAAAAGTTATTTTTTTTAACTTTTGGACAATTTTTTTGTGTTTAAGTATTTGATGATATAATAATCATATGTTTTCTTTCAGGCAGATACCGTTTACATATGAATTACTGATTGCCTATTACAATTTCAAGATACTATTTTGAAAATATCAGTGTGTTTCCAAACTGTACATTTATTGGATGAAATCTGTATGAAATCTGATTAATATGTGTATGACTACGCTTAATGTTTTGATTTTGAAAATTTTATGAATTGTGATATAATAATGGTATACAAATGGTATGAATTGCGTTTTAACATTGGTGTGATTGTCTATTAACTGTGTTTATGGTATAAATTATTAAATTGGTATGATTTGTCAAACTACTGATTTTTTCTAAAAAAATCACATTATGCTTACTTTATATTCTAAACATGTTTTTGGATGAAACGTGTATGAAATCTGATTAATACGTGTATGCCTATGAGTTTAATATTTTATTGTTGGATATTGTATGAATTGTGATATAATATTGATATACAAATGGTATAAATTGTGTGATTATATGAATTTATCAATTTTTATACATGTTGTTTGGATAAAACGTGTATGAAATTTTGATTAATATGTGTATGACACTAACTGAAGTTAGTGTGGGAATGAAACACTAACTGCAATTTGTTTTAAATTTATTTATAGTAGGACACCAGTTGAAAACCAAATTAATATTCATGTAAACTTACATTAAATTAAATACTCAGGATACCATAATTACCTTTTATAATTATCACTAATATTTACACTATCTTATGTATTAAGCTGGAATAAATTTTATTTTTAACAGTATGCAATCTGTATGATTAATGAATGAACACTAAGTTTATAATGCACTTCAAACCAATTATGTTTCATATCAAAACAAAACATTAATCTAAACGACAAAATAAAATAAAAATTATATATAGTCTAAACAAATAAACAGTCATTAGTTTTGCACAATAATTTGAACATGCTTCATGTTGTGGCCAACTTGACAACATCTACTGCAAGTAACTTTGGACCTTTTGAATTTCACATCAGCAACCCTCTTTCATATATAATTCATTTCATTTGAAAATCAACATAATTCTCTGTTTCATTAAAAAAATAACAATTAGTCTAACATTATACAAATCAATTAGAAATATGTTAAATAATATTAACTTTTCATTCCAAAGACAATACAAATTTCATCCATAAAAATCATTATAATAACAAAAAAATTATACACACTCGTCATTATTTTTTCATACAAATATCATTCAGACAGTACATTACAAAACAAATTTCATACAAAACATAATATTTCACATTTAATACTCACTTAATACACATTTCATACAACAATCATCATTCATACCAAATTTATACATTTTCATACTCATTTAATACACATTTCATACAAAACGATTATTCATTCAAACTATATACATTTTCGTCCCAAATAATTAATTACTGTCACCCAACTTTATACAGAAATAACAAAACTAATATAAACTCAACAATTTCACATTTAATACCAATTTAAAACACTTGTAATACACTTCGTCAAGAATTCCAATTTTTTTTTACATATTTCTTAACACACTTTTCATACATAATTCATTCGACTTATACTATCAAAATTTAAAATAAATTTTCATAAATTCGTCAACATTATAATTAAATTATTTTTACAGAATAATTAGCACACTTTCATACAAATTTCATTTAATTTATTCTATCAAATTTATTCATAAAATCACATTAAATTTATAATTTCACAAAACAACCGTATACAAAATAAAAACAAAAAAACACTAAATTTTTTACATTTCACAACAGTAAACATAATATGATATCAACAGTTAACAAAATATGACTCCACCTTCAATTAATCGATAGCTTGGTCATTTGTTTCATTTTTACTATCATTCTAAAACAAATGTTAAACAATAATAAATACTAACCCAAAGGATCCCATCTTTCACCATGTTTGATTAAAATTGATACGTAGTTGTCCATCACAACAAAATCAAGAATTTTCAAAGATGAAAAAAACTTCAATTACTTGAATGTGGGATTTTTTTTTTTGTTGAAAATTGAAGAGAGAAACATTGAATTTTTTTTGTTGCAAATTGAAGAGAGAGAAATGTTTGAAAAAAGAAGAAGATAAAATCTAAATTTATATTTGATTTTAACTGATTTGAGTGAATTAAGGATACTCAATAATCTTAATTAGTTTAGATCCCTTAATTCGTGCTATTTATTAATTCTCTACAATAAATTCAAATTAAATTAAACATCACAATTTCAGTTTATAACTTGTTTTCATTAAAAACTTTTTTTTTTCATTCTTCTTTTATCTCTTTATTTTATTTAAACAACTTTTTTCAATTAATGAAAACAAATTTTTTTTTAATTATTTGTTGGAACCTGAAATTTTTAATGTTATAACTTGAAAGTCTAAATCTACTGCTATAGCTTGAAAATATTACTATAATATATGACATATATAAATTTTTTTATAAGTTATAACATAATAGATGGTGTTCTTCTTGTTGGCTCTCACATGTGACTTCTCGATTGACTTTGAACATAAATAAAAGATAGTTATCTAACAGTCCATAGTTAACTGAGAATGGTTTCCTTTTTTTTTACCGGAAAAATTAAAAATTAAAATTAAAGAATATATTCTATTTGTGAAATCATATATATACTCACATGTTTATCTTACACCCAACACAGATATAGTTCATATACTTGTAAACGCTTTTCAATATATTCAACCAAGAATGATTCGTCTAAGGAAAAAAACAACAGCGTGTTATCACATATATAGGGGTGGTATAATAATATGAAAAATTATTAGTCAAAAGTTTAATGTAAGAAAAGATAAAAGATAGAGACAATCAATGTAATAACTATGAGAATTCATAATATTATAACTAATGAATGTTGAAGAGTGTGAATAACCTTTACAATAATTAGGAATAACTAAGAGAATTTATAATGTTATAGCTAAATTATTATGTGCAATAGCTCTATTTCTAATAAATTTTATTCTTAGATAAATAAATAAATAGACTTTTAATTAATGTTACTATATTTTTTTTATAGTAATCAAATTTTAATTTAGTGTAGGGATAAAATGAAAATGTTTAATCCATATTACTGAATATAAAATGTATTATGCAAATGATAACTTTTAAACGATTCATACAGATTGACATATTTTCACATTTGTAGTGAGTTATTTTTTTTTCTTTAAAAAAAACTCAGAACAATTTCAAATAATATATTTTGAAGTTAGAAGATCTTGTTAAATTGATAATACATTTGTGACATATATAATACTTTAATTTAAAGTATGGCGTTATTAAAAGTAATATGAACTTTTCTTCATCTAAAATACTTAAATATTAAAAAATAGTAAATAAGTAAAACAAAAGGGCAATGTTTATATAGTAATAACTCTTTTAAAGAAAACTTCCTAACATTCTAAATCACACAAGTACCATTGATAAATAAAGTCATTCTTTTGTCTTGAGCGTCAAAAAATAAATTTTGACAATTCTCTAACTCTTGAGAAGTTAAATAATTTTGGAAAAATATGTTTAGAAACATATATTTACATCAGAAGAGAAATTGTTAAAAAAAAATAAATAAATTTAGACTACATCATGTTAACTTCATATATTGGAGCATTACATACTAATCTATATATTAAGCAAGAAAATAATTATTATATCATCAAAATTATTTTTCTCAAGTACTCGAGGTTATGGAATGTACCCTCTTAAGATAGAACGATTTACCTCATCAGAATAATGGTACATCATATTCCGCTAAACTTCCAACTCACTCAATGACAATAAATCACACGAAACATTTTAAAATGCAAGAAGAAGAAGAGTAGAAGATTAAAAAAAATTGTTGTTGAAAAATGAGAGGAAGCTAGCCCTTCTATTTATAGTCAACAAAGGGTAGTATGAACAAGTGTTTCTTGTGTCTTATATGAAAAGTCATATAAAAGTCATGACCTTTCCAAGAAGTCATAACTCTTTGGAAAAGTCACAACTTATTGAAAAAAGTAACAACTCTTTGGAAAAGTCACAACTCATTCAAAAATCACAACCCTTCGAAAAAAGTCACAATTTATCGAAAAAGTCATAACTCATCGAAAAAGTCACAACCTAAGTTAGAGATATTATAGTAATTTAATATTCAAGTTAGGAGTTCATGCTTTATATATATATATATATATCTACCACGTTGATCTAATCAGAAAGAAATTGCTCCTTGAAAGAGGCATTGCAATTGATAAGGTGGCCCCGATGCATCCTAAATTCTACCAAAAGATTGAAAACTCCGGATGGATTTGCTTCACTACTAAACCATAACGAGTAATGAGTGAGGGAATTCTATGCCAACCTCATGGAAACTGACATATCAACAAAGTTGATCTTTATTTGAGGCAAAGTCGTTGATTATGGGCTGGAAGCAATCACTGCATTATATGTGTTGCTAGATCACGACATTGAGGCCTTCAAGGCAAAGTATTGTGAGCTAGGAGCTTGGCTAGCATCAAAGCTATGCCTGCGAAAAAATATTCCATGGTCTTTTACAATAGTTGGAAATCTAAGCTCTGATCTGACGGCCAAAGCAAGAACATGGATGTGAATTGGTGTGCAACCGAATCTCCTCAAGTGGGAACACTAGGAAAATTTTGGGGTTGAGGGCACATATTGTGTCTTCTGTACTTGATGACTACCTTTGAATGTGGACCACTTGATAGTGAATAAGTTCCGGGAGTTTCAACTCCATGACAACCTATCCCTCATTGTCCATTCTTTGTTCATGGAGTTGTGCAGTTGGACTGAAGTTGAAGTGTACCCGGCTGATACTTGGGTGGGACCAAAAATATCAATTATTTCCTCTTATGGTGCAAGGTGAAGGCACTATGGTCAAAAGCAAGAACAAGAAGATTGATTTGGGGATATTTGTGCAAGTGGAGGAGGATTCTCCTATACCTCTAGTTTTGTGGACATGAGTTTGATGCCTACTTGAGAGATCAAATGACGTAGAAAGCTGAGCTTGACAATTTGGGGAAGGCATACACCCGTTTGGCCAAGTCGCACGGTGAGTTAAGTATCTCACATAGCAAAATGAAAAAAGCGAGAGAAGATTAGGGAAAAATTCTTCAAACGGATGTGGAAAGGAGTTAAAGGACTTTGGAATGTGTTGAAGGCAAATGAACCACTCCCGACTTCTAGGCAGGAAGAGGTTGGAGATGAACCAGCTACATTGTCTGATCATGAGGGAGCTGATACAGCAAGGCCACTGATAGCGAGGAGGATTGAGGCAGCCTAGGGAGCCCTTTTATATTTTCTTTATGATTTTCATAGTTATGTTGTGAGGACACATTACCATTTTTAGTCGATGGTGCTCCCCTTTGGGTTGTTTTTATTGTTTTATTGATGTTTTGGATTGATATTCTGGATTGGTGTTTTTGATTGCCCTTGCCCGGTTTTTGTTTAAGTTGTGTGAATTGATAATTTTTATTATCTTTTGGCATTTCTTTTGTTAGTTTCTTTTTGTGATACTAAATCATCATAGTGGTGCTTTCTTCTTGTATGCCTTGGAGAAGGGGAAGTTTGAGTACCCATAGCTTGTGAGATTGGAGTAGCCCTAGTTAAAACTAGACAAAAGGCTTGATTTTGCCTTATGATTGATTGTGTGACGTCATTCTTAAGGGAAACCATCATTTTGTTAGGTGTTGTTTTCTTGGTTGGTGCTTTGATGTGAGGTTGTGACTTGTTTGGTAGTAATAAACTTAGTCAAGCCTTGTGAATCGTAAATGAGCACTCCAAAAAATTAATGAAAAGAATTTTTTTGAAGTGAATGAATTTGTGACAATGTTTTGACTCTTTTTGTGACTACACACTTAATAGGTGGTTATTGTGAACCTTTGTTCTTGATTAGGAAGTGAAATTGATCCATCTTGAATAGTTTGCATAGCATTTGGGGTGAGTTGTTGAAAATAATTCCTTGTGTTCACTTTTGTTAGCTATAACTTGCCTGGTCGGTCTTGCGATGTTGGTCTTGATTGAGTTTGGTTGGAGAAATGATCTTAGGCTTTTTTGTGATTGTTCTTGAAGTCTACTTGGACTAAAAACCCCACCTTTACACTAAATATATCCTTAGTTGTCCCCTTTGAGCCTAATCCTTTTAATTGGTAACCTCATTACAAGCCTTATCCTTTTTGAAAAAAGTAATATTGTTTTGAATCCTTCCCTCCTTGAACTTGAAGTTGTGAAAGTTGAAGCTAAAAGCCTATGTTGGGGGCTCATAGAGGGATGCATACCACATGAGGGCTTGATAAAAAGAAAGATTGAAGAATGGAGGAAAATGTCTTAAAGAAAGAAAAAGTTTTGGAAAAGAAGGAAAGAAAGTGAATAAATGAGATTTGAATCCTCCAAAAGTTGAAAATGGTTGCATGTGAGGCATATAGAGTGGAAATGAGAAAAGAAAAATGAAAAATATGAACAGTGCATTGGTTTGAAAAGTGAATAAAAGTGGAAGAGTTGGAAAATAATGAGTTGTTCTGTAGTTTTCAAGGAGGGTGTAGTCACTTGTACCTAAATGATATCATTAACTTCCCTAAGCCTACATTACAACCTTAACAAAACCCTTTGAGATCTCTAACCAAATGAGTTTGAATCAGTGTTGATTGAAAATATGCACAAGCTTATCGTGTGACACTTGTATACATGAGATGTTCCTTGTGAGTTTGAGATTTTGATGCTTTTGTCCCCTGTCTTGTGAATAGGTGTGTGTGCATTTGGGGCACATTTGTTTCTTGTGAGGGCATGAAAACTAGGATAGATTGGTGAAGTTGATAGATTTCGAAATTGAGTCAAGGCAAGTTGTTTAGTTGACTAGTGGTTTTGAGTCTCTTCTTGGGAATTATTGTTCGTTACTTAATCATTCTTGAAAATGCACTATGTTTTAAAATTCTGCTTGGACTATAGGGCAGTTGCTTGAATTGGAAATCACTTACTTTCTTGCTAATTATTCGTACCAACCAAAGTCATGATATAATCCTAATTTGAAATGGAAGTGTGTTGTGCTTAATTTGAGTGCATCTTGTAGTTTTGATTTTTTTGCTTGAGGACAAGCAAAAGTTTTTAAGCTGGGGATGTTGATGAGTGGGGAATTACCTATCTTTGAGATTCTTTTGTTATGATTTTGTGGCAATCAAGTAGAGAAAGAGACAAATTATTCATTGAATTGTGTTGATTTCAGGTATTCGTTTCTTGGAAGGAACATGAAAGAAAAGATTGGAAAAGGGGGCTAAAACTGGCATAAAATGGTCTTTGATCTGGCACTTGTGAAGAAGAAGTCCCTTTCGCGATGGTCAGCAGAACGTCAACTAGTCTCTTAAGCGACCACACGGGGATTATTTTTTCGAGCGGGCCACAAAAGGCGGGGTTCACTTTAGCGATAGGATCATCACTTTTGCGACATCCGCTTTTGTGAACTCCCAACTACTTTAGTGAGGCCCAAATGTTTGGACATGGGACGAATTGGAATTTCACTGAGTTTGAACCCGAATTCTCACGAAAGGTAGAAGAAAAATATTATTACGGAGGGAATTATGTATTATTGAACATTATTGAATCTTATCTTGGAATTTATCTTAGATTATTAAAAACCTCTTGTATTAGAGTTAATTAGTTTGGGGTTGAGACTTTGAAGGCAAGTTCCCTCACAATTAATCCTTTGGATTGAAGATTGTGTACTTAATAGTAATATATATTATCTTATCTTCTTGTCCTTGCTTTATATTGCGTGAATTGTAGGTGTAATTGCTTATTGAAATTGAGTCTTTGTGCTGAAAATAGACAATTCATTTGGGTCTCTGATTTCTCATTCTATTTCTTTTGTATGCGATTCCATGCTTTCGTGAAAATGAGTTTAATCTAATTATCATGTTTGAATTTATGATTTGTGAGTGCATGCTCAGATCTAGCTTTTGATCTTTCTGGGTTGCTCAAAATTAAATTTGCAAAGTGGAGAATTAGATTGATAATTTCATATTAGCATTGAATCTTTAGTTTGAATGAAATAGAGATTTAGGTTTCAATTGTTGAATGCAAGTCTTGCACGAAAGAGAGATCTAAATTAAGGTATTATGTTGTTTTATTGAACTACGTGATTGATACCGAAAGGAGATTTCATAATATAGCACAATGAGATCGAAACAAATATTTGATTTTCGTTATTAAAGATGACCTAGCCTACCTATCATTGAATTAGCATGTGTTGATATTGCAATGTATCATAGAATGACTATTGAGTTTCACATTTCCCAATTTCAGTTATCCCTTCCTTGATTAGATCTGTTCCCAATAATAATTATGTTACCTAAAAACAATCTTATTGATAATTGTATATTCTTAAGTTTAGATTCAAATTAGTAGCTTGTATTTCTCTGTCTTTTTAATTGCCGACAAACTTTTCCATGTGGGGTTCTACCCCCATCACTCTTCTTGGGTAATTTTATTTCTAACGACCGCTTACTCTTTTAACTTATTTTTAGGGTAATTTGAGCATTGTCAAAAATGGTGTCATTGTAGGGGAACAATTAGTCATATTGAATTGATGTAGAATTTAGAGTATACTTGTTTCTATCTAAATTTTGAATGGTTGACTTTACATTCTCTTTGCTTTGTTTATATGGCTTCTTTTGATATTAATTAAATGATTGGGGGTTGTAAGCCATATGAGAATAGATCATGTCCTTGTCATGAGGAAGAATAGGTTGCCATGATCATTGATTAGAAATCGGGTGTACACAACTGTGCTAAGCCAATAATATTCCAAGATGCCAGAATAACTCACTTGGGGCCAATGCCTATAAAATTCAATACTCATATGGCCTGGTGAGCTTCATACTCTTGCCCAATGATAAAAAACGAAAAGAGGATTTAACATTACGTAAGAAATTCAAGTCTTTGATGTGGAGAGATCGAGTGAAACTCTTGATGCAATCTTGTACTCCACATGCTCTTTAGAGAGAAATTAATCTAAAGTTGAAGAGAAGGTTCATTGCCTCGAAGTGGAAACACATAGGGTTATGTCTCTTGCATCGCGCCGCAACGTTAAATTGTGCACTTGATGGGAGCAACTCATCGGTATCCAAATAAGTTTGATTTGTAGTTTGATTTTGAGTTTTTGATTTTTAGGATATATTAGATTTTTTTGATTAATCCTCATGTTTTTAGAGTGTTTGGATTTGATGTGAACACGCTTGGAGGCAAAGATCTTGAAGGAAATTACTCGGGGCTAAAACCCCCTTCAAAATATGACTTGGGGATCTTTTTGGGAGCCCAAGCTCGCCCAATAAGGCTAGGCGGATCTCCCAATACGCCTTGAGCGCAAAATTGAGAAGAGGTTCTCTCAAGCAAAGTCTACAAAAGCGACACGCTCTAGCTAAAGCGTTTATCGCTTAAGAGGAGGGACAGTCACAAAAGTGAACCCCGCCCTTTAGTGAAATGTTGCAAAAGTCATCAGAATATAGCTTAAGCAAGACTGGAGACTTCAAAAGTCAAAATGCAAAAGCCAAATGGTTAGAAAGACAAAAAATAAAAATGTTCTCCCTTTTTCCATTCCTCCTTTATCTCAAATTTGGTTCCAAAACTCTTGGTCTTCATTGTGAAAGCACAATCCAAAAGTCTACCTCACTTTTTCTCTCTTAAAATGGTAAATTTGTTCTCGAATTCATTTTGCCTTGTTTTAAGTTGGGGGTAGTGTTTGAGTGAAAACTTCTCAACCTGGAGGGTTAAATTTTTATGTGAGTTGGCCGAATCTTGCTTTATTTTTGTTGATTGCATGTGTGTGGGTTGATATATTGTATTTGTGGAAGTCTTGAGCAACCATCTATACCGTCCAAGCATTTGCCATCATGGTTTTTGCCACACCAAGTTCAAGTACTCATAAAAGATCCACCACCATTACCTCCTTGAGGTTTAGGGTTAGAAACCTATCCTTGTTGAACTTAGGAGCTAGAGCATGCAAAAATCCTTGACCAGAAAACCTTGGTCAGAATCTAGAATGACCTTGCCAACTTGACTTTGAATGAGAAAAGCCACAATCATCCACACGAGACCTCTTAAGATAGAATGATTTACTTCATTAGAATAGTGCTCATATTCCGCTAGCCTTCAAACTCACTCAACAACAATAAATCACACGAAACTTTTTAAAATGCAAGAAGAAGAAGAGTAGAAGATTAAAAAAAATTGTTGTTGAAAAATGAGAGGAAGCCCCTCTATGTATAGACAACAAAGGGTAGTATGAACAAGTGTTTCTTGTGTCTTATCTGAAAAGTCATGACCTTTCCGAGAAGTCACAACCCTTTGGAAAAGTCACAACTTATTAAAAAAGTAACAACTATTTGGAAAAGTCACAACTCATTGAAAAAACACAACCCTTCGGAAAGTCACAATTTATCGGAAAAGTCATAACTCATTGAAAATGTCACAACCTAAGTTAGAGATATTATAGTAATTTAACATTCAAGTTAGGAGTTCATGATTTTAAGGTAATATATATATATATATATATATATATATATATGATCAGTAAGTGTAGCAGGCAAAGCAATGTCTACATCCTCTAATACCATTCTTAAACGTATAAAGACGAGGATAATAATAAAAAAAATAAAAACTTACTATATTCAAATTCATGTGCCGATAAGGAGTAACCAAAACATCATTTCAAGTATAGAAATAAGATGCAAGACAATAATCTATATTTCTTTGGATAAGAATAAAATATCCATGAAATAAACTACCATATCAAAAGGTGAATTATTCCCTTTAAGAGAAGTTTTTACCCTATTACAAAAAAAATAAAGAAAAAGCAATATCGAAAAGTCTAATAAATATGAATAATGATTCCTTAAAGAATTATTCATCATATCTTCTACGATGAATAATATTTCGAAGTACACTGCAAGAAAATATTGATATTAGAATCATGTATTATATAATATATCATTGATACAAATAATATAATCAAACAACTTAAAAATTACTTGGACATAAGCTTATATAAAATATGAGTTCAAGAGGAATATAAAAGAAATGCATGAAATAAAGAGGGTCAAAGCAAGGGTACCAAAATATTAATCCTTCAAAGAAGTTTTTAAAATAATGGAGAAGAAAAGAGACTGAGTATTCTACCAATCACATGTTATTCTTATTATATTAAATTTAAAACTACTTTCTATATAACTTATCATCAATGATAAAATAAATAAGTGGTTACAAATTCCTCAATTGCAAGAATTAATGTTTGCCTACTTAATGCAATAACCAATAAGTATTATTTTTACGTCTATATAGTACAACCAAGCGAATATTGATAGCTGCATGAATTTATTAAAATGTATATTCAATTTTTTTTCACAAAAATATTATTTGAATAAGGTTTAACTAAAGGATGAAATGATCAATAGTTTTTTTGTTGGATTGTTTCGTAATTCAAAGTTAAACTGTAAAAAAAATAAAAAAGAAGTGTACAGACATTCAACTCGAGTGTGATGAAAAGTTCTTTTATGGTTTTGAGTTTGGTAATGAGTATAGTTGTATTTTTAGCGAAGGATATGGTAAGGTCGATGGAGAGGCGAACAATGATAAGCTAGGATACGTGAATTCATAAAAATCTTCAAGGTATGAACTAATCTTCATAGATAAGGGGATTGAGTTACACAATTGGATTCACAATTCAAATTTTTCATTATAAGTCTACAATAATGGTGGTATGTTTTGTCAAAGTGTGGATTTGTAATGTAAGAAATGATCGATTATACTAGGTACTGAGCATTTGAAATGACTTATGTGCAGGTTGGATCGTAAAGTTTGTTACTTTTGATTGTTAAATGACCTAAGGATGGGTTTCACTTAAAAGTGTTGGTTTACAGTAAGGCAAATGGTAGGAGTAGTTATGATGGTTGTTAGTATTGAAAGTGTGGACTTTAATGGAATGATGTGAAGAGTATCTGGAGTCATATAAATAGAGTATATGTACGATCGTAATGGGACTAGACTGGTGGATTATGGGTAGCTAAAAGTCAACGAAATGCAGTCAACTGAATGAAAATATTTGATATGGGCTCTTTAGAGGAAGCATTTAGTGTTATTTCACCTTGGTTCCATACATTCTTATGTGACCACCTATTTCATTATGTACATGGTTTGGATATGATTCACTAGCTATGCTCACACATTTTTTCCCTATTGTGGGTGGATCCCTAGTGGTGGATAGGGTGCTCCGATCCTGCGATGTCCTCTTGGTTGATTAGGACGTTTGTGAAGACTTGCTTATATCAAATGACATATTTGGTGTCGTGTTGGAGTTGTTGAAGTATTGCAGTGGTTCTACATGTACCACCTTACTTATAAGAATTTATAGAAGAGATACCATGGGTATTTACAGTTATTTGACAGTTTTAATATTAATCAAGTCCTCGTGGTCATATTTCGATTATGTGTGGTTGAATGTGGGGACCAATGGGTCTACTTCTACCGTTCATAAGAGTAGTCTATAATCACAACTACTAATCTAGCATGTCGAAAGTGTTGTTAGATGTTTTGTATGCTTGGGTGTATCTTTCGATGGTGATTACTTGATCATTTCCTTCTTTAGGTTAGATAAGTTTGGTTCTCCCTTGATGAGTACCTGATGTCTAAAGATCAATTTTTTATAACTTAAGCTTGTGAAAAGTTTATGTTATGAGAAGAATTCTTAATAAGATTTATGATGATTTGTGCATTATGAGTGTGTGGTGGTTGGTTCAAATTCACTCCTGGTTGTAGCCAATATTGATTCAGAATTTTACCATGGTTTTATAGTAGAAAGTGTTTGTCCTGATGGTTGTGTCAAGGTCGAGTGGAAGAATCGGTCAGTTGAAGAGTCCACTTGGGAATAGTTTTGTTGTTAGTTGCGTTTACATACAACATAGTTATCATTACAGTATTGAGATGGCCCCCTTTGAAGCATTGTATGGGAGGAGGTGTAGATCTCCAAATGGTTGGTTTAATACATTTGAGATGAGACCTTGGGTACTAATTTTTTGAAGGAATCATTGAGACAGCTACCCTTTCTTATCCTCGCCCTTTTTTGACCGTTTGGGATGAACAGTGGGTAAATTGATATCTAATGTAACGATCCATTAGGTCATTTTGAGTACTAGAACAATTTCGACTCTTTTCGTAAATTTTAAACGGTGATTTTGAACTATTTATTTAATTATGGTGATTTAGTGGATGCGTATTTATTAAATAATTAATTTTTATAATTGATTGTAAATGGATCAACTCATAAATTTATTTAATACTCTATGTCACTTGGCCCATAAGTAGAAATAAATTAATAAAATTCAGTAATTTTGGTTCATAATAAATTTAGGGAAAATAAATTAGGATTTGTCTATCACTCAATAATCCTACCTTACATTCAAGCTTAATCTCACACCGCATAGGACTAATTTTACGAATCTCTTAGTACTCCCAATCTTGTAATATATTCTCCTATTTCCCTTTCCTTCCTTTTTTTTTTTTTTGTAAAACAAAAAGAGAACATTCTTTTTGTGAACTTGTCCACTTCACACTAACATTCTCATCATTTCAAAGTAGACGCACCATTTACAAAAACTAATCATTTCTAAAAAGTAAAAAATATTTTCATTAATCAGTACATAATAAATAACTTGAAAAAGATGTAGATTTTTATAACTTCCTGTCTCAAAATATGTAGCCGCTTAATAAATAAAGCATTCAAATATTATTAAGACACCACTTTAAGTAAGAAATATCATGTGAAAACGATATCACATTTAAAAGACTTCTGAATATGAAAGCGATCCTTCCAAAAGAAGCAGTAAGAAAATTTTCCAATTATGGCAAACCCTTTTCTTCCTCCTATAATACAGTTGGCTCTCCATGGATTTAAGTAATCTCTTTGAAAGGGATAGGCGTTGTGATTTTGTCTTCTACTTTATTCAAAGTCGTGGCATAGTTCAATGGTGGTTTGGGTGGTGGTTCACCAGCATGGAGCGTAGACCAGCCATCGCTGGCGTTGGCCATGACGCCTACTGGCGAAGTTAATCTGATGAAAATGTAGGGTTTTGGTACAAATTCCCTTGATATCTCATCACATATGGAATACTAGTTTATGGTAACACATAGGTTTAGCAGAGACGAGTAGAAGAAAGCTTAATTAGGACAAAATTCTTATAAGTTGTAAAAACATCAAAAAACTGAAAAATACTAAGGAGTCGTTTGATAGGGCATATTAGGAGGAGTAGACCATGTATTTATGTGGTATTATTTAGTACTATGTTTGGTAGGAATTTAGGGCCTATGTATAACTAATTAAAGGATTAGTTATTGATGAGTCAAAGATTTTGACTCATTTAGGGCTTTATTTTGATAGTATAAGTGTCCTCAAATGCATAATTTATTCTCTAAGTTGATGTTAAAGTGTTGATTTGCAGCTATGAAGTATAAGGGGCCAAGTAAGGAGACTACCAGGCAAAAAGGAACTAACAAGCTGAAGAAGTGAAGAAAAGCGATCCTGGTGATCGCCAAGACCACTCGGGGAACTGTCAGTGGCTCTTTAGCTCGGTCAAATTTCCAGCATGCCATCACTGGGGAAAAACCAATTTGGCGATAGGAATGGGAAGTCGGTGGATGGTTGAACGACTCCGCGACAACAACTATGATCACCGAAGTTTACAGAACTCTGAGGACTGATGTCCAATGCAAATTGGTGATGTAAGGGAGCGGAGGGCAGATAGCCGACCTGGTTGGCGAGGCGCGACTTACTTCGCCCAATCACCTTTCAGGCAAAATATTGGGCAACTATACATTAAATTTAAAAAGAAGAGAAAGGAGGTTTCCACAGTTCTTAGAATTTTTAGCTTTCTTTGAGTGTTTGAGTTCCCATTGGAGACTTTGAAGCTTTTGAGACAATATTTGGAAGAATTTCAATTGGATCTTTGAACTAATTCAATTTAGAGCATTGTAGAGACTTGGAAACTTTTACCAAGCTTATGGCTAACATAGTTGGTGATTGTTTTTCTCTTTTTATAATGTGTAGCTAAACCACCAATTCTTGGGGTGTGATTATGTAATTATTGGCTTAATTAGTTTATTGGTATTGTTGTTTAATGATTTAAATGTTGTTTGAATGTGGGTTTGATTAATAACTGAGTAGTAATTCATGAACTGTAGTTGCAAATACAATTTTAGCTCAGTGTTTTAGGCTTGCTCGAGAGAGAGGTTCTAAAACCAAGGTTATCGATTGATGATTATAGCGTGTGGATTGTGATGGGTTCAGCTTGAGAGAGTGAATCTGAACTCGCTCCTCCCAATCTAGCTTAAGAGAGTAGATAAATTAAGGTTTTGGTCTGTTTTGTAGTGTTAAGCCTGTCGAGGTTCGAGAGAACTCGTTTGAACCGTAATAGTTGTTCGAGAGAAAACTATTGCACTTATACTCTAGCCTACCCACAATGATTTAGCAAATTATTGATAAACTTCAACTACCCATATAACATAATTAGCCTATAATTGATCACATCCCGAGAATTCCTCTTAATATTGTTGAAACCCATGTTTCCGTATTCATTTTATTTGTTAATTGACAAACCAATACCCCCCATCTGACATTTGTTGTCACCCATTTAAATTTAACTAAGTCTTTTCGATAATTTTTATTCTTACCACCAATTAGATTACATTCGTAACTTCGTAACTGAATTCGTACTTGTACTGCTCACTATGGGTTCGACCCCAACCTTTCGTTGGGTTATATACTAGATTACGATCGCTCACATCTAGTATTAGATGAGGTGCAGTTGAGTGTTTATCAAAAATAGCACCGCTACCGGGAAGTGGTGTTTAGAATTCTATTATTGAAGTTTAAAGTGGTAATCTTTTTGTTTTGTAGTTAACTCGACTTACTTTGTTTCGTTTTTGTGGTGGCTTGTTTTTAACAGAGGAAGAAATGAGCGTGAACGAGAGTAATGGTAGCCAAGTTGGCCACCAAGATGATAGTGGAAATCTTAATGATGCGAATTACCCAATTCAATTGGGTGGTGTTAGTGTGATACGTCTACCTCTAGTTAAAGGGAATGTTGTCTTCCATTTCACTAGCACAATGCTACAACTCCTGAAAAATGAAAGGATTATATGGAGGGTAGCCCATGAAGATCCCCACGAACATATTCGCAACTTTGTGGACATTTGTGCTCCATTCTCGTTCAAGAACATATCACAAGAATCAGTTCGTCTTCGATTGTTCCCATTCTCTTTGATCGGTGAAGCTACCAAATGGTTAGCTGATATTTTGAGGAACTCCATCACCACTGGGATGAACTCACCAGGATTTCATTGGTAGATTGTTTCCCCCGTAAAAAATGATGAACTTAAGGGATAGTATCAAAAGTTTCAAATGCTTGGACGGGAACAAAGCCATGAGACGTGGTTGAGATTTACTTCAATGTTCGACTCACTATCTTCCAAAAAAGGTGCTTCTACAATACTTCTATAGGAGTCTTCACTCGGTGCACAAAGGTGTTGCTGATTAACTTGTTTTCGGAGGTGTAATGCAACAGCTTTATGAGGTAGCATTTTAACTCCTTGATGGTATGACTAAGATCAATAGAGCATGGTACACTCGTAAGGACCAAGTGTCTCCTCTCACTTCTAGGATGACGAAAGCACAAATCGAGAAGGATCAAGAGAGACCAAAATATTACAAAATGATTACCTAACTGGATATATTGTCAAAAAATGTGATGGGTAGTGGGTTAAAGAGTGCAAATGTTGTGGGTATTGGTGGAGCAAACCTCGAAGAAACACAATTTGAGGCACTGTATAAGGAGGAAGTGAACTTCCTTGCAAACCACAGAGGAGGTTTTCGTCCAAATTGTCCAAGGAGGGGTGGAAATTCGGGTTGGAATAAAGATGATGTATGGAGAGACCGTGACAGAGAATGGCGTAATCGTAATGCCAATTGGAAGGAAAGGGATGGTGACAAGGAAAGATAAGTTCCACCCCATGAACGTCAAAAGCCTAAGGAGCAAAAGGCTGACACAGAGAACTTCCGTACGGAAGACATGCATGCGCGCATTCTCAATAAGGTGGAAGGGTCGGACAAAGTTTTGAAGGAAATTAAAGAGGACGTCTCTACACTTAATTAGAAAGTCACCTCGTATGTAGTGTCAATCAAACATTTGGAAATGGAAATGGGTCAAATTTCATCTCATTTGAACCCAAGGCCAAAAAGAGGGTTGCCTAGTTACACAATGGCCAACCTCAAAAAATGAAGTTTGAATTGGTATCTTCATTGTGCCACGACGTTAATGAGGAGCTTCTTGGGAGGCAACCCAAGTTTTTGGTGTTTTTTTTAAACTTTGCTTTCGAATAATGGGTGTTGATTTTGTAGGTCGAAAAGTGAAAAGTATTGGAAAATGGGCAATAAGAGAGCTAAAATTCCAATTAGCGACACGTCGAACAGGTCGGCATGCTCGATTTAGACAGTCATTTGAACCACCCAGCTTGATGGGGGGATTATATAAAACTCGGCAAGCCCAATCATGTTTGCCGTTTGAACCCCCAAATTGTTGGGAGGTCTGTAAAACACGGCGAGCCAAAATACATTTCGGCGCATCGCCGAGTCGGTCGGCAGACGTGACTTACTTCTCCAACTGTCATGTGAACTAAAAGGTTTTAAAAGGCCAAACAGTTTTAAATTTAAAAATCCTTCACTCTCTCATCTGCTCAACTTCCGTACTGTAACGACCTGATTATGTCGTTAGAGAAAAGCCATGGGGAAAGAATTGGGGTTAGAAAACTTTTTGGTAGTAACTTAGATTTCCTCGCCTAGTCCAGATTTGGATGAAATCAGAGTCAGTAAGGTCTAGGGAAATCTGGTAGCAATTGGGTGATCTAATTATGATTTTGATCACATGAGTAGATAACTAAGACGTTAAGGAATCTGTACAACTTTATGGAATTGAATTCGGGTGAGTAGAACTCCCGAAATAGATCTTAGCGTGAACAATATTTTATGAGAGTCATTGGTTAAAGGTGTATTGTGAAATAGGGGTCTTGGATTTATTAAAATAACTCACTGGTTCCGTGCAAGCCGCTGGGGCGGGATTGCTGCAGCCAGGGTGGGGCTGCTGTAGCGGGGTGAGAACCATTGTGGCAAGTCGGACGTGACTTAAGGTCATAAATAAACCCCAAAATATCTTTATTCTGCACTTTTCAACTTTGAGAGCTAAGAACGACCCCAGACGAATTCTTGGCCATTTTTCACTATTCTTGAGGCTAAAGGTAAGGTTTTCAGTCCCTAAATTCGTATTTCGATCCGTAGAACGTAGTTTCTTGGATAATTATCATTAGGGAAAGGTTTTTATAGAAAGTTAATGGTGGAAAAAGCCCTAATTTGGGTATTGGGATCTTGGGTAGGCCTAGGATTGATAATGTCGATTATAATCCGATTAATTAGGCCTTGTTTATTGATCCTTGCGTTAATTGTATGTGTTTAGACCACGAACAAGCGGAAAGAATTCGGAAAGGGAAGATTCAAGTGCCTTAGGGGATTCAAACTTGGATTCGAGGTAGGTGATGGTTGTGATTCTATGATTGTGTGATGTATGCTTGTTCTTGCTTCATTATGACACATATATGTATATGAATGTTACATTATTGATCACACTTGTTATAAATGAGATAGATGAATGATGGTTACCATAAAATCATGACTTAAATGTATAATCTTGAGGATATACTTGTGATTGTGATTGTGGTGTGTTGAATGGATCGGTTGCCATGTTTCGGCATAACTAACTTGGATCGGTTGTCATATTCTGACATAATTATGAGATCGGTTGCCACGTTCTGGCATAATTGTTGGATCAGGTACCATGTTCTGGTATGCTAACTGTTTGGGTGTGGGATCCATGAGAGGACTATTGAATTGGGTTCCGTGAGAGGACCATTGAATTATGTTGTGTATCTACTTGTGATAAGTTCGTTCATATCTAATGACGATTGATATTGGAAAATGGTATGTTGCTCTAAATTGATATAACTATGATATGTGAGATTCGTGAACTTGTTCATTGTTCTTATATGTTACTGATATTGTATATGTTAGATATGTGCATGTGATTATATTGTTGTATTGACTAATGTATGTTACACTTATTGAGATGCCAGCGTGATCCTACCAGTACATTGTGGGTGTATACTAATACTGCACTTGCTTGTTCTTTGTTGAGTACAGGGCATCTTCAGGTGGCTATTGATAGACCTCAACTAGGTGACTATTGAGCGTGACCAGATTCAAGGGTGAGCCAGTTCTTTCAGTTTGCCATGGATCTCTCCTGTTTAAGTCCACCCTTTTCGGACTTAGACTATTTGTTTAAGGTGTTTTGTTTAGCTTCGAGGTTGTACCCTTGTTCTTAGACTTGTCGTTAGTAGAGTTTTGGTACATTGACTTTTAGGTTCTAGGGGTTGTTCTTCCGTATTAGTTTGGTTAGTTGTTTGTTAAAATCTTGGAGTTTATGGGGACTCCATTTTTATAGTCATTTAAACCTGCTTTCGTATTTTTAGATGCATAGTTTTTGTTTAAGTTGTTTAGTCTGGGTTGTAGTAATGGTTCTCCCACTGGATGGTTAGTGTGGGTGCGAACCACGATGGTCTGGGTCGTGACAAATTTGGTATCAGACCCCTAGGTCATTGATCTCATTGTACCAAAACGAGTCTAGTAGAGTCTTACGGAACGGTACGATGGCGTCTGTACTTTTCTTCGAGAGGCTATAGGACTTTAGGTAAAACTCACTTCTTTCTACTCTTTCGTGTTATGACTTAAATCCAATTGGTATCTGGGTGATACAATTTGTTATCTTTCCTCCTTCACTCTATGGTCTGAACTAGAGTAACAAAAGAGGTTACACCATCACTAGCAAGACATTATGTGTATTGACTACCGACAGTTGAATAGGGTCACCATTCAGAACAAGTATCCATTGCCTCAGATGGATGACCTTTTTGACCAATTGCAAGGTGCATCGGTTTTCTCTAAGATTGATTTAAGGTCTAGTTACCAACAATTAAAGGTTGAGGCAGTTAAGAATTGGGTTCGACCAAATTCTATGATGGAAATTTGCAGTTTTATGGGGCTCACTAGCTACTATTGTCGCTTGTGGTATGAGTTGAGTCCAATTGGTATCTCCCGATTCCAATTGGTATCTCCCGATTCCAATTGGTATCTCAACGAAGTGAACTAGACGCCGTAGTCCCGGCTGAAAGAATACAAGCAAGTTAATTGGAACTGAGAAGGTTCCAATTAGTATCTGGCCTTATGAGCCGTATAAGGCATAGATGATTAGTAATGGTCATCTATGGAACGAACTAATTAAGGAATTTGCACTTGTCTGCAAGTTGTAATTACTTGAGTGTCATGAAACTTGTTGTGAAAAGAAAGTCATCACGAGATTAGGTACAAGGGTCTAGAAAAATTACGATGTGGTTCGTAAGCAAGAAATCTGGACGTGCGTTGCAACCAACTGATATTTGTGTGAGAGTCTAGGTTTATCTTGGGGATATGTGTGTGGTAGTGTTGAAACAATGTAAAAGGATTCTAAAGTGCGTACTTCATTGGGTTGACCGGGGGGTAGACAATGGTTGTCCTATCTAAAGAGATTTTCTTAAATGCCTAGTTATAGCCGGGAAATCTAGGGGAAATATAGAAATGAGAGGAACCCCATAAATTGTTGGCAGGGGTTCTGTTTCCGTCAGGATCATTGGGGCGGGATTTTCTCCACCACGGCGAGACCGCCAGTGCGGGATTTCTCCCACCAGAGTGGGATAGGGCGAGACAGAATCTCAGCCCTGTCTCCCTTGTTTTCTCCTAGTCACAATTCTGGATCAAATCAAACTCGAACTAACCCTCGCGATCTAATTCAGTGTGCAGCAATCGCATATAAGTTATAAGATGTGTTAAAATTGTGGAGAACCTGGGCATACGCAGAGGAAATCAACGAGGCCGTGGAGACCGGGGAAATGGTAATGCAGCTAGAGAAGTAGTGCAGCCAGGCAATAAGGTTGCCCGTAAACAGGGCATGGCTCAGTTTTATGTTTTTTCGAGTAAGACCGAGTTTGAGGGTGTGATGCAGTGCTCAGAAGAGCTACTCTTGTCTGTGCCCGATGGATATTATTTTGTTTGATCTGGGTTCTACTTATTCGTATGTGTCAGTTCAATTGCCTTGGGATTTGATGTGATTTGTGATATACTTGATGGCCCCATCCATGTTTCTACCCTAGTTGAAGAGTCAGTCATAGTCACCCAAGTATATCGTGTTGTCCTGTTGTGTTTATGGATTTTCATATTTGGGTTGATTTGGATATGCTGGATATGATTGACTTGATATAATCTTAGGCATGACTTGGTTGTCCCCCTATTATACCAGGCTTAATTATAATACTAAGTCAGTAACTCTAGTGATCCTCGGTAAGGAAAGATTAGAGTGGGAAGAGGTGTACAAGCCTAAGCTAGCTAAGATCATATCATCTATTTGGGCTAGGAAATTAGTAGGGCAGTGTTGTTTGGCTTATTTGGCTCATGTTTTGGATATTGAGGAAGTGTTTCTTACAAATTTGCCTAGTATGCCTCTGGATATAGATATATATTTCTGCATTGACTTGGAAACTGACACTCGCCCTATTTTGATCCCTCTGTATCGTATGGCCCCATCAGAACAAAGAGATCTTAAGGCTCAAAACCAACACCTTCATGATAAAGGTTTCATCTGTCCTAGTGCTTCCCCATGGGGTGCTCCTGTCTTGTTTGTTAAGAAGAAGGAGGCTAGTATGAGGACTGGTGAATTTATCTTAAGCCATAAAGGAGTGGATTGATACCGGAATGACAAGCTTATGGATAACGAAAGTCCCATTGAATATACTTGGGTGAAGGAAATTGAAGTATTTAGTAAGAAGATGCGTATAAAATTGGGTTAGTCCTTTGATTTTGATGAGTATATCTGGGATTGAGGTGTCATGTTGGTGAAAAGGTTGACTTCGTAGTGATAGTGAAGGTTGACTAAGCGTAATGGTAATAAGAGTTTGTGATGGATTGTGATGGGATGCAACTATATAATAAGATTGTTGGTTAAGCTAATTTTGTATAGTAATTACGACTTGCGAGTATCTAAGGTTGTGATTTTCCAGTATTTGGTGAGTAAAGTAGTTGGATGAAAAGTTCTAAGAGATGGTGGCACACCACTCAAACCAAATTTAAAAGAGCTAGAGTTATAATGAAGGAAAATATAGTGGAATGTAGTACAACCTTTAGAGAGAGGCTAGAGCAAGAATGTTTTATTTGATTGCAAAAGCTAAAGAGATATCTTCAGAGGGGTAGATAATTGGGTTCAGAGGCGTGTGATTTATTTCGTGTCGGAGGTCCATTAGATGGGTTAAAAATTATTGAAAAAGACTAGAGAAAGGATTGTGCAAACATTAGCTTGAGCGTGATGATAAGTGCTTGTTTTTGTTTTTGAGTTTAGTAATGAGTACGATTGGTTACCATGAAATCATGACTTAAATGTACGATCTTGAGGATATACTTGTGATTGTGATTGTGGTGTGTTGATTGGATCAGTTGCCACGTTTCGGCATAACTAACTTGAATCGGTTGCCATATTTCGGCATAATTATGGGATCGGTTTCCACCTTCTGGCATAATTATTGGATCGGATATCACATTTCGGTATGCTAACTGTTTGGGTGTGGGTTCCATTAGAGGACCATTGAATTGGGTTCCGTGAGAGGACCATTGAATTGTGTTGTGTATCTACTTATGATGAGTTCGTTCATATCTAATAATGATTGATATTGGAAAATGGTATGTTGTTCTAAATTGATATAACTGTGATATGTGAGATTCGTGAAGTTGTTCATAGTTGTTCATTGTTCGTATTTGTTGATGATATTGTATATGTTCGATATGTGATTGTGATTATATTGTTGTATTGACTAATGTATGTTACACTTATTGGGATAGCCGCGTGATCCTACATGTACACTGTGGTTGTGTACTGATATTGCACATGCTTGTTCTTTGTTGAGTACAGGGCATCTTCAGACGCCTATTGATATACATCAGCTAGGTGACTATTGAGTGTGACTGGATTCTGGGGTGAAACAGTTCTTTCAAGCTGCCATGGATCTCTTCTGTTTAAGTCCACCTTTTTCGAACTAAGACTATTTCTTTAAGGTGTTTTGTTTAGCTTCAGGGTTGTACCCTTGTTCTTAGACTTGTCGTTAGTAGAGTTTTGGTACATTAACTTTCAGGTTCTAGGGG
This sequence comes from Solanum verrucosum, assembly GCF_900185275.1. Taxonomy (NCBI): domain Eukaryota; kingdom Viridiplantae; phylum Streptophyta; class Magnoliopsida; order Solanales; family Solanaceae; genus Solanum; species Solanum verrucosum. The sequence continues at coordinate 25,694 of NW_026019644.1, forward strand.
TTGTTCTTCCCCACTAGTTTGGTTTGTTGTTTGTTAAGACCTTGGAGTTTATGGGGACTCTATTTTTTTAGTCATTTAAACCTGTTTTCGTATTTTAAATGCATAGTTTTTGGTTAAGTTGTTTAGTCTGGGTTGTAGTAATGGTTCTCCCACCTGATGGTTAGTGTGGGTGCCAATCACGACAGTCTGGGTCGTGATACGTAATCTCACACCGATATTAGATTTTTCGTATTCTTGCATTTTTATTCTCGTTTTGTTTGGAATCTTTGCTCGGGATGGATTTTGGAATTACTTTGTCTTCCCAGATTATTAGTTCAATTGCTTATGTTTCAACTTTCCCCTTATATGCTCGTACATTCATTGTACTGGCATCATTCGATCTGCATCTTAGTTATGATACATGTATAGGTGTTCAGTGTCATGAACAAGCACTTCATTGATCCCATTTCATTCTAGCTAGCTTTGGTAAACCTCTTTGCTTTCCGAAGGGTTCCACGTTTACATTCTTTAGATTTATTAAGATATTGTCGGTCTTGTCCTGACATCTATCATAGTATTTAGAGGATTCATAAACAGTAGTGGTTGAGGAGTCTTTTTCCCTTTTCCTTGTTAATTTTTTGAGACTTGAGTTGCCTTCTTACGGCTATTTGAATATTTCCAGACGTTTCTGAGTTTATCAATAGTTGAGACAATTGAGTTAATCTTTGCATTTGAAGTTCTTGTCGTTGAGTAATGTCTTCCCCTGAGTACTAAACAAGACCATGGATTCGCTTGGGATCAGTGATGGTTCTAGAGTGCCGGTCACGTCCAGGGTGTAGGCTCGAAGCATGACAGAAGGGGAGAGATTACATTTCATTAATGAGGAACAATACGATAGTTGGACTTTTGTGAGATAATATGATTTAGTATACTCAATTAAGATATCACAATAAAAAATAAATAAAAATACTATATTAATATTATATGCACATTGCGTGGATACGTATATTAGTAACGTATATATACAACAATGATGGAGACAAGACCACAATTAAAATTTAAAAAATACATTCTCTCATACTCATTTTAACATTATGTCAAACACATACTTCCTCGATTCTATTGTTTGTGTTGAGGTAGAGTTGAATTTTATTTAGTAGCTTCTATCGAATCTGACCCGTTTATGTTTGACCCACCCCGACCAACTTGCTTACTTATCTTTTTAATCCCCCTCGTTGAAAATCATGCCCCTACCTTAAAGTTTGTAATATTTACAATAATTTGAAGTGTAATCGTATAAGATTTATATCCATGTTTAGATTATTTCCCCAGAAGATGTCTTTTTAACTCCAACATTGATCCGTTTGGGAAATTCTTTCAATAAGTTGACTTCAACCTTGACCTTGACACAACTAGGTATAGATTTTCTTGTTGTAGCCAGGTCAACATTTAACTATTTTCCCACTGCGTTGTACATCATAAACAAGGATTCTTTAACGAAAAAATTAGGTGATAGGGAAGGAACAGAGGTCCATGCTAAGGCAGTAGTAGTTTCCGCCTCTGGGTTGAACTAGGGTTCCCACTTTAGAGGTCGCATCTGATAGTATACCCATCTTTAGCCTTCAAAAAATATGTCGATTTTTCACATGACATTCAAGTAATTTTCCATAGTAGTAAGGCGAATTAGGATGTGTCTATCACTCAAGAATCTTGCCTTACATTCTGCCTTGAATCTCACACAGTAAAGGACCTATTTTAAGATCTCTTCTAGTTCTGACCAGCCAAAAGAAAAATTTCCAATTATGGCAAATGGTAAATCTTCTTTAATGATTATGGTCTCAACCTCTTCTTCCTCCCATAATACAGTTGGCTCTCCATGGATGTAAGTAATATATTTAATAGGGATAGGCGTTGTGATTTTGTCTTCTACTTTATTCAAAGTCGTTGCGTAGTTCAATGGAGTGTAGGGAATATTTAGGAGAAATTTAGGGCCTATGTATTTGTATGGTATTATTTAATACTATATTTGGTAGAAATTTAGGGCCTAGGTATAACTAATTCATGGATTAGTTATACACCATACATGGTATAGGATGTATAACTAATACCTTACGTTTGGTGATATTAGGAATACATAGAATTTAATTCCATGGTATTAAACTATGTAAAGACAAAAATACCCCTCAAATCCTTTTAACGGGTTTATTTTTTTTCTGCATTTTATATTATATATTTGTATTAGTAAATTTATTTAAATAAATAATTATACAAATTTTATTATTTAGAGAGAGTTGTTTGTTGTTAACAAATCCAATACAAATCAATAGGAAAAATCTCTAAATGGTGATTGACTAGGAAAATTAAATGGTAAATGCAAAATTCGTGTTGTTATTAAATAAAAGGTTTTTATTAATCATTTAATATATTTTTAAAAAATATTGTTGTCAAATAAAATTACGATCAAATGCAATCCAATAATATAATTCTAATTAGGAAAAATCTCTAAATGATGATCGACTAGGAAACTTCAATGGTAATTGCAAAATTTGTGTTATTATTAAAGTAAAAGGTTTTTATTAATCATTTAATATATCTTTTTTTCTAAAATTGTTCTCACATAAAATAGCGGTCAAATGCAAACCAATAATATAAATCTAATTAGGAAAAAAATGAATTGTCTAATTATAATCATTAACGTCTATATCATTAAGTTATTTTAAAACACAATTTCTTATATAAAGCTCTTGGTGTTAAGACCAAAAATTACAATTTCTTAGTGATAGTTTAGACATGACAAGAAGAATTAGCAAGGGTCGTCAAAGGGTTGACATGGTGAAAATAAAGAATGCTAGAAACTTAGGAGTTATGTTTTCTAAGCGACATGCTGGTCTGTTCAAAAAGGCTTGTGAACTTTGTACGCTATGTGGTGCTGAAATTGCCATTGTTATATTTTCCCAGGACGGTAAAGTTTTCTCCTTTGGTCACCCTAGTGTGGACACGTTGGTGGAGAGGTTCTTTGGGAGGAACCTCCCTCCACCAAATAACAATGTCCACAATCAACAAATCGTGGATCTTAGAGAAGTTGGTATTCGTGAGCTTAATACCAAGCTCATGAACCTCGAGGGGGTTCTCCAGATGGAGAAAAATCGTGGAGAATCCCTTCGAGAAATTAGGAAGAGAGCTGATGGTGTATGGTGGGAATCTCCCATCGAAGAACTTAACTTATTCGAACTTCAACACTTGAAGAAGGCATTGGAAATTCTGAAGTAAAAGGTTGAAAAAGAGGCACAAATGGTGAATAATAATGCATTCCCATTTCAGACATTGGGAAGTGCCTGGACTCCTCCAAATTGTGCTGGCTAAAGTTCTTTATATGGACTCAATGTTGGTGGACCCTTTGCTAATAGGGTTAGTGGATCTACTTCTTCCATAGTTCCCAATTACTAGTTCAGCCGTCATTCCTAGTGCGTGCGTTATGGAATTGTCGAAAATAAAATATTATATTAAGTGTCTAGGTTCATTTGTCATTTGAGTTATCCTAAGTGTTGTGTTCATCAGTTATGATTCAGTTGAGGTCAGTACTAAGTGTTGTGTTCATCATATAATGTTTATCCGTTATGATTCTAGTAATTTTAATTATATATGTTATGTTATTAGTCTATTGCCATGTTGATTTTATCCTTTGAATTGCATTACATATTAATTTCTAGTTTATCAAAGATATTACAAACGTCCGGGGAGTCTCCTCCTTGCAGATCTGCTTCTACGATTCGTAGATATTTTAATTTGTGAAACACAACATCTTCATTTACTGTCCAATCTGTTCAAGGGAACCCTTGGAGATTGGGTAAATTAGCCAGCAAAGTCATGACTTCCCATGGTATACAAGTACCTTTTAATCAGAATTCCTTGAGATTAGATTGCGAGTTCTTCTTATGATTTCCGCAGCAAGAGGATAAGATATATATAGTGGCGATCCAATATCAAAACGTCTATTCTCTGACATTTTTCAGATATCAACCCTGTCGATTCGACAAAGATTTCTCTTCGAAACATATCTCAAATGTGCAAGTTGAGGTATTACATAAGAGAAATCATATTAATCAATTGAAAAAAATATCCAATACCTTAAGCAATTTGAACTGTAAAACAATTGTTTTGGAATATCTGTTTGCATTGAAATAAAGGTGGAAAATCAGGACATCAAGATTTATAAAAGACTTTCTGTGAGGTGGAAAATCAGTACATCTCACATAATCAACAGCATACTTGAGTCGAGTGGTTATTACAATTCGGTTTCTATTGTCATCGATCATTTGGAAATATTCTTCGCATTTGGTCCCATGCCTCACTACTCCATATATCATCTTTGACAATTAGAAATCTCCTACCCTTCATACCTCTATACACAATCTCCATTAGTTGATCACGGCTCATTTCTTGATTGTTTCCTTTAATTGAAGACACAACTTCAAGAAATATTTGTCTCTCATTGTATTCTTCGGAGATAGTGACCCATGCATGTTTATTAATCGATAAGGAATATTTGATCAATCATTAAAAATTCTTTTGGCAAGAGTTATCTTACCTATACTGTCCATACCAAAAATTGGTACAACAGTTTAATGGTATGTTGTTCAAGTAAGGTGTTGAGGTCATCCTCCATCCCAACAATAGTATTTTCGTCAAATGTTGTACCTTTTTTGGTGAGGGAGTTGCTGCTTGTTCTGCAGACCTGCTTCCATTCTTGTTAAACTCAATCTGTGCCACTGAATCAACATCTTTTTCCACTTTTAGCAATTCTTCCCCAAGTATTTACAACCCCCTTTTCATGAATCGTCGCTTTGTTTATACCACTTGGGATTGAAAATTAAAGAATATGTGAGTTAGCTGTAGTGTGAAGAGTCTAGCTCCGACACAACAAAATACCTAAATCTAGCTCCGACCCTGACTTCAACATTCGTGTTCTAAGCTTCAATG
>NW_026019644.1:30752-72184 GCF_900185275.1 Solanum verrucosum
TTGAATGTGGGGACCATGGGTCTACTTCTACCGTTCATAAGAGTAGTCTATAATCACAACTACTAATCTAGCATTCGAAAGTGTTGTTAGAGTTTTGTATGCTTGGGTGTATCTCGATGGTGGTTACTTGATCATTTCCTTCTTTAGGTTAGATAAGTTTGGTTCTCCCTTGATGAGTACCTGATGTCTAAAGATCAATTTTTTATAACTTAAGCTTGTGAAAAGTTTATGTTATGAGAGAATTCTTAATAAGATTTATGATGATTTGTGCATTATGAGTGTGTGGTGGTTGGTTCAAATTCACTCCTGGTTGTAGCCAATATTGATTCAGAATTTTACCATGGTTTTATAGTAGAAAGTGTTTGTCCTGATGGTTGTGTCAAGGTCGAGTGGAAGAATCGGTCAGTTGAAGAGTCCACTTGGGAATAGTTTTGTTGTTAGTTGCGTTTACATACAACATAGTTATCATTACAGTATTGAGATGGCCCCTTTGAAGCATTGTATGGGAGGAGGTGTAGATCTCCAAATGGTTGGTTTAATACATTTGAGATGAGACCTTGGGTACTAATTTTTTGAAGGAATCATTGAGACAGCTACCCTTTCTTATCCTCGCCCTTTTTTGACCGTTTGGGAACAGTGGGTAAATTGATATCTAATGTAACGATCCATTAGGTCATTTTGAGTACTAGAACAATTTCGACTCTTTTCGTAAATTTTAAACGGTGATTTTGAACTATTTATTTAATTATGGTGATTTAGTGATGCGTATTTATTAAATAATTAATTTTTATAATTGATTGTAAATGGATCAACTCATAAATTTATTTAATACTCTATGTCACTTGGCCCATAAGTAGAAATAAATTAATAAAATTCAGTAATTTTGGTTCATAATAAATTTAGGGAAAATAAATTAGGATTTGTCTATCACTCAATAATCCTACCTTACATTCAAGCTTAATCTCACACCGCATAGGACTAATTTTACGAATCTCTTAGTACTCCCAATCTTGTAATATATTCTCCTATTTCCCTTTCCTTCCTTTTTTTTTTTTTTGTAAAACAAAAAGAGAACATTCTTTTTGTGAACTTGTCCACTTCACACTAACATTCTCATCATTTCAAAGTAGACGCACCATTTACAAAAACTAATCATTTCTAAAAAGTAAAAATATATTTTCATTAATCAGTACATAATAAATAACTTGAAAAAGATGTAGATTTTTATAACTTCCTGTCTCAAAATATGTAGCCGCTTAATAAATAAAGCATTCAAATATTATTAAGACACCACTTTAAGTAAGAAATATCATGTGAAAACGATATCACATTTAAAAGTCTTCTGAATGTGAAAGCGATCCTTCCAAAAGAAGCAGTAAGAAAATTTTTCCAATTATGGAAAACCCTTTTCTTCCTCCTATAATACAGTTGGCTCTCCATGGATTTAAGTAATATCTTTGATAGGGATAGGCGTTGTGATTTTGTCTGCTACTTTATTCAAAGTCGTGGCATAGTTCAATGGTGGTTTGGGTGGTAGTTCACCAACATGGAGCATAGGCAGCCATCGCTGGTTTTGGCCATGACGCCTACCGGCGAAGTTAATCTGATGAAAATATAGGGTTTTGGTACAAATTCCCTTGATATCTCATCACTTATGGAATACTAGTTTATGGTAAACATAGGTTGGGCAGAGACGAGCAGAAGAAAGCTTAATTAGGACAAAGTTCATAGAAGTTGTAAAAACATCAAAAAACTGAAAAATACAAAGAAGTCGTTTGATAGGGCATATTAGGAGGAATAGACCATGTATTTGTATGTTATTATTTAGTACTATGTTTGGTAGGAATTTAGGTCCTATGTATAACTAATTAATGGATTAGTTATTGATAAGTTCGAGATTTTGACTCATTTAGGGCTTTATTTTGATAGTATAAGTGTCCTCAAATGCATAATTTATACTCTAGGCTGATGTTAAAGTGTTGATTTGCAGCTATGAAGATAAGGGGCAAAGCAAGGAGACTACCAGGCAAAAAGGAACTAACAAGCTGAAGAAGTGAAGAAAAGCGATCCTAGTGATTGCCAAGACCACTCAAGGAACAACCGAGTGGATCTTTAGCTCTCTCAAAGTTCTAGCATGCCATCACTGGAGAAAACCCAATTTGGCGATAGGAATGGGAAGTCGGTGGATCGTCGAACGACTCTGCGACAACAACTATGATCGCCGAAGTTTACAGAACTCTGAGGATGATGTCAATGCAAATTGGTGATTTAAGGGAGCGGAGGGCAGATAGCCGACTGGTTGGCGAGGCGTGACTTACTTCTCCCAATTACCTTTCAGGCAAAAGTTGGGCAACTATAAATTAAATTTAAAAAGAAGAGAAGGGAGTTCCCATAATTCTGATTCCACAGTTCTTAGAATTTTAGATTTCTTTGAGTGTTTGAGTTCCATTGGAGACTTTGAACTTTTGAGACAATATTTGGAAGAATTTCAATTGGATGTTTGAACTAATTCAATTTAGAGCATTGTAGAGACTTGGAAACTTTTACCCAGCTTCTGGCTAACATAGTTAGTGGATTGTTTTTCTCTTTTTATAATGTGTAGCTAAACGCCAATTCTTGGGGTGTGATCATGTAATTATTGGCTTAATTAGCTTATTGGTATTGTTGTTTAATGATTTAAATGTTGTTTAATGTGGGTTTGATTAATGCTGAGTAGGATTCATGAATTGTAGTTGCAAATACAATTTTAGCTCAGTGTTTTAGGCTTGCTCGAGAGAGATGTTCTAAAACCCAAGGTTATCGATTGATGATTATAGCGTGTGGGTTGTTATGGGTTCAGCTTGAGAGAGTGAATCTAAACTCGCTCCTACCTATGTAGCTCGAGAGAGTAGATAACTAAAGTTTTGGTCTGTTTTGTAGTGTTAAGCTTGTTGAGGTTCGAGAGAACTGCCCTGAACCATAATAGTTGTTCAAGAGAAACTATTGCACTTATAGTCTAGCCTACCCACAGTGATTCAACAAATTATTAATAAACTTCAATTACCCATATAACATAATTAGCCTATAATTGATCACATACCGAGAATTTCTCTTAATATTGTTGAACCTATGTTTCTGTATTCCTTTTAGTTGTTAATTGACAAACCAATCCCCCCCCCCATATGACATTTGTAGTCACCCATTTCAATTTAACTAAGTATTTTCGACCATTTCTATTCCTACCAATAATTAGAATACATTTGTAACTTCATAACTGAATTCGAACTTATACCGCTCACTATGGGTTCGACCCCAACCTTTCGTTGGGTTATATACTAGATTACGATCGCTCACATCTAGTATTAGATGAGGTGCAGTTGAGCGTTTATCAAAATAGCGCCGTTGCCGGGAAGTGGTGTTTAGAATTCTATTATTGAAGTTTAAAGTGGTAATTTTTTTTTTTTGTAGTTGACTTGACTTACTTTGTTTCATTTTTGTGGTGGCTTGTTTTGAACAGAGGAAGAAATGAGTGTGTACGAGAGTAATGGTAGCCAAGTTGGCCACCAAGATGATAAAGGAAATCTTAATGATGTGAATGGCCCAATTCAATTGGGTGGTGATGGTGTGATATGTCTACCTCCAGTTGAAGGGAATTTTGTCTTCCATTTCACTAGCACAATGCTACGACTCCTAAAAATGAAAGGATTATATGGAGGACTAGCCCATGAAGATCCCCATGAACATATTCAGAACTTTGTGGACATTTGTGCTCCATTCTCATTCAAGAACATATCACAAGAATCAAGTCATCTTCGATTGTTCCCATTCTCTTTGATGGGTGAAGCTACCAAATGGTTAGTTGATCTATCGAGGAACTCCATCACCACATGGGATGAACTCACGCGGGATTTCATTGGGGATGTTTCCCCTGTCAAAAATGATGACATTAAGAGATAGTATCCAAAGTTTCAAATGCTTGGACGGTGATCAAATCCACTAGACGTGGTTGAGATTTACTTCAATGTCCGACTCACGTACTACCAAAAAACGTGCTTCTACAATACTTCTATATGAGTCTTGACTAGGTGAACAAAGGTGTTGCTGATTAACTTGTTTCCGGTGGTATAATGCAACTGCCTTATGAGGTAGCATCTCAACTCCTTGATGGCATGACCAAGATCAATAGAGCATGGTACACTCGTAAGGACCAAGTGAATCATCTCACTTCTAGGATGACAAATGAGCAAATCGAGAAGGATCAAGACAGACCAAAATATTGCAAAAATAATGACCCAATTGGATATATTGTCGAAAAATGTGATGAGTAATAGGTCAAAGAGTGCAAATGTTATGGGTATTGGTGGAGCAAACCCCGAAGAAACATAATTTGAGGCGCTGTATAAGGAGGAAGTGAAATTCCTTGCAAACCAAAGAGGAGGTTTTCGTCCAAACTGTCCAAGGCATGGAAATTGGGTTGGAATAGAGATGATGTATGGAGAGACCGTGACAAAGAACGGCGTGATCATAATGCCAATTGGAAGGAAATGGATGATGACAAGGAAATATATGTTCCACCCCATGAACATCAAAAGCCTAAGGAGCAAAAGGTTGACCCGGAGAACTTTCGTACGAAAGACATGCTAGCACGCATTCTCAATAAGGTGAAAGGGTCGAACAAAGTTTTGAAGGAAATTAAAGAGGACGTCTCTACACTTAATCAGACAGTCACCTCGTATTCAGTGTCAATCAAGCAATTGGAAACGCAAATGGGTCAAATTTCATCTCATTTGAACTCAAGGCCAAAAGGATGGTTGCCTAGTGACACAATGGCCAATCTCAAAAAATGAAGTTTGAATTGGTATCTTCGTTGTGCCACAACGTTAATAAGGTGCTTCTTGGGAGGCAACCCAAGTTTTTGGTGTTTTTTTAAACTTTGCTTTTGAATAATGGGTGTTGATTTTGTAGGTTGAAAAGTGAAAAGTATTGGAAAATGGGCAATATGCGAGCTAAAAGTTCAATCGGTGACACGTCGAACAGGTCGGCGTGCTCGATTAAGACCGTCGTTTGAATCACCCAACTTTTAATGGGGGGATTATGTAAAACTCGGTGATCCAAAAGCTCAGTCGGCCACTCGCCGAACAGGTTGGCAAGCCCGATTATGTCTATCATTTAAACCCCCGAATTGCTGGGAGTTCTGTAAAACACGGCGAGCCAAAATACAATTTGGCGCATCGTCAAGTGGGTCGGCAGACGCGATTTGCTTCGCCGACTATCGCGTGAACTAAAGGGTTTTAAAAGGGCCAAATGGTTTTAAATTTAAAAATCCTTCACTCTCTCATATGTTCAACTCCCGTACTGTAACGAACTGATTTCGTCGTTAGAGAAAAGCCAATGGGGTCACAAAAAAAATTGGTAGTAACTTGGGATTTTCTAGCCTAGTCCAGATTAGGACGAAATCGGAGTCAGTAAGGTCTAGGGAAATCTGGTAGTAATTGGGTGTTCTAATTATGATTTGATCACATGAGTAGATAACTAAGACGTTAAGGAATATGTACGACTTTCCGAAATTGAATTCAAGTGATTAGAACTCCCAAAATAGATCTTAGCATGAACAATATTTTTTGACAATCATTGGTTAAAGGTGTGTTGTGAAATAGGGGTCTTGGAATTATTAAAATAGCTCACTGGTTCCGTGTTAGCTGCTGAGGCGGGATTGCTGCCGCCAGGGTGGGGCCGTTGTAGCGGGGTGAGAACCACTGTGGCGGGTCCGACGCGACTTAAGGTCGTAAATAAACTCCAAAACGTCTTCATTCTGCACCTTTCAGCTATGAGAGGTAAGGAATAACCCCAGACGAGTTCTTGGCCTTTTTCACCATTCTTGAGGCTAAAGGTAAGGTTTTCACTCCCTGAATCCGTATTTCGATCTATAGAACATAGTTTCTTGGGTAATAATCGCTAGGGAAAGGTTTTGATCTGAAGTTAATGGTGGAAAAAGTTATAATTTGGGTATTGGAATCTTGGGTTGGCCTAGGGTTGATAATGTTGATTATAATCCGACTAATTAGGTATTGTTTATTAATCCTTGTGCTAATTGTATGGTTTTAGACCACGAACAAGCGGGAAGAATCAGGAAAGGGAAGATTCAAGTGCCTTAGGGGATTCAACCTTGGATTCGAGGTAGGTGATTGTTGTGATTCTATGATTGTGTGTTGTATGCTTGTTCTTGCTTCATTATGACAAATATATGTATATGCATGTTTCATTATTGATCACACTTGTTATAAATGAGATAGATGAATGATGCTTACCATGAAATCATGACTTAAATGTATAATCTTAAGGATATACTTGTGATTGTAATTGTGGTGTGTTGAATGGATCGGTTGCCACATTCCGGCATAACTAACTTCGATCGGTTCCCACGTTTCGACATAACTAACTTGGATCGGTTGCCACATTCTGACATAATTATGAGATCGGTTGCCATGTTCTAGCATAATTATTAGATTGGTTAACACATTCCGGTATGCTAACTATTTGGGTGTGGGTTCCATGAAAGGACCATTGAATTGGGTTCCGTGAGAAGACCATTGAATTGTGTTGTGTATCTACTTGTGATAAGTTCGTTCATATCTAATGATGATTGATATTGGAAAATGGTATGTTGCTCTAAATTGATATAATTGTGATATGTGAGATTCGTGAAGTTGTTCATTGTTCGTATATGTTGATGAAATTGTATATGTTCGATATGTGCATGTGATTATATTGTTATATTGACTAATGTATGTTACACTTATTGGGATAGTCGCGTCATCCTACCAGTACACTGTGGTTGTGTACTGATATTGTACTTGCTTGATCTTTGTTGAGTACACGGCATCTTCAGGCGACTATTGATAGACCTGAGCTAGGTGACTATTGAGCGTGACCGGATTCAAGGGTGAGTCAGTTCTTTCAGGATGCCATGGATCTCTCCTATTTAAGTCCATCTTTTTCGGACTTAGACTATTTATTTAAGGTGTTTTGTTTAGCTTCGAGGTTGTACCCTTGTTCTTAGACTTGTCGTTAGTAGAGTTTTGGTACATTGACTTTCAGGTTCTAGGGGTTGTTCTTCCGCAGTAGTTTGGTTAGTTGTTTGTTAAAATCTTAGAAATTATGGGGACTCCATTTTTATAGTCATTTAAACCTGCTTCTATATTTTTAAATGTATAGTTTTTGGTTAAGTTGTTTAGTCTGGGTTGTAGTAATGGATCTCCCACTGGATGGTTAGTGTGGGTGCCAACCACGACAGTCTAGGTCGTGACAAAGTTGGTATCAGAGCCCTAGGTCGTTGATCTCATTGTACCAAAACGAGTCTAGTAGAGTCTTACGGAACGGTACGATGACGTTCATACTTTTCTTCGAGAGGCTCTAGGACTTTAGGAAAAAGTCACTTCTTTCTACTCCTTCATTCTATTACTTGAATCCAATTGGTATCTAGGTGATAAAATTTGGTATCTTTCCTCCTTCACTCTGTGGTCCGAACTAGAGTAACAAAAGTGGTAACACCATCACTAGCAAGACAGGATGTGTAAAGACTATCGACAGTTGAATAGGGTCAGCATTCAGAACAACTATCCATTTCCTTAGATGGATGACCTTTTTTGACCAATTCCAAGGTGCAACGGTTTTCTCTAAGATTGATTCAATGTCTGGCTACCATTAGTTAAAGATTGAGGTGGTTAAGAATTGGGTTCGACCAAGTTCTATGATGGAAATTAGCAATTTTGTGGAGCTCCCTAGCTACTATTGTCGCTTGTGGTATGAGTTGAGTCCAATTGGTATCTCCCAATTCCAATTGAACTAGACGTCGTAGTCCTAGCTGAAGGGACACAAGAAAATTAATGGAACTGAGAAGGTTCCAATTAGTGTCTGTCCTTATGGGTTGTATAAGGCATAGATGATTAGTAATGGTCGTCTATGGAATGAACAAATTAAGGAATTTGGATTTGTCTGCAAGTTGTAACTGCTTGAGTGTTGTGAAACTTGTTGTGAAAAGAAAGTCATCACGAGATTAGGTACAAGGGTCTAGATAAATTACGATGTGGTTCATAAGCGAGAAATATGGGCGTGCGTTGCGACCAACTAATAACCGTGTGAGAGTCTAGGTGTATCTTGGGGATATGTGTGTGGTAGTGTTGAAACGATATAAAAGGATTCTAAAGTGCGTACTTTGTTGGGTTAACCGGGGGGTAGACAATGGTTGTGCTAACTAAGGAGATTTTCTTAAATGCCTAGTTATAGTCGGGAAATCTAGGGAAAATATAGAAAAGAGAGGAACCCCAGAAATTGTTGGCAAGTGTTTTGTTTTCGTCAGGGTCGCTGGGGCAGGATTTTCTCCGCCATGGCGAGACTGTCAGTGCAGGACATGGCGAGACTAAATCTCAGCCCTGTCTCCCTTTTTTTTCCCTAGTCACAATTATGGATCGAATCATACCCAAACTAACCCCCGCGATCTAATTCAGTGTTCAACAATCGAATATAAGTTATAAGGTGAGTTAAAATTGTGGAGAACATGGGCATATGCGGAGGAAATCAGCGAGGTTGTGGAGCCTAGGGAAATGGTAATGCAGGTAGATGAGTAGTGCAACCAGGCAATAAGGTTGCCCATTAATATGACAGGGCTCAGTTTTATGTTTTTTTCAGTAAGACCTAGTTTGAAGGTGTGATGCAGTGCTCACAAGAGCTACTCTTGTCTGTGCTAGGATTGCCATTGTTTTGTTTGATTTGGGTTCTACTTATTCGTATGTGTCAGTTCAATTGCCTTGGGATTTGATGTGGTTTGTGATATACTTGATGCCCCCATCCGTGTTTCTACCCTAGTTGAAGAGTCAGTCATAGTCACTCTTGTATATCGTGTTGTCCTGTTGTGTTTATAGATTTTCAAATTTAGGTTGATTTGGTTATGCTGGATATGATTTACTTGATATAATCTTAGACATGACTTGGTTGTCCCCCTATTATACCAGGCTTAATTATAATACTAAGTTGGTAACTCTAGAGATCCCCAGTAGGGAAATATTAGAGTGGGAAGGGGTGTACAAGCTTAAGATGGCTAAGATCATATCCTCTATTCGGGCTAGGAAATTGGTAGGGCAGGGTTGCTTGGCTTATTTGGCTCATGTTTTGGATGTTGAGGTTGAGTATCCCTCTATTGAGTTTGTTCCTATGGTGTCTGAGTCTATGGAAGTGTTTCCTATGGATTTGCCTGGTATGCCTCTGGATAGAGATATAGATTTCTGCATTGACTTGGAAAATGGCACTCGCCCTATTTCGATCCCTCCATACCGTATGGCCCCATCAGAACTAAAAGAGCTTAAGGCTCAAAACCAAGACCTTCATGATAAAGGTTTCATCCGTCCTAGTGATTCCCCGTTGGGTTGCTCCTGTCTTGTTTGTTAAGAAGAAGGAGGGTAGTATGAAGACTGGTTAATTTATCTTAAGCCATAAAGGAGTGGATTGATACCGGAATGACAAGCTTATGGATAAAGAAAGTCCCACTGAGTATACTTAGGTGAAGGAAATTAAAGTATTTAGTAAGAAGGTGCATATAAAATAGGGTTAGTCCTTTGATTTTGTTGAGTATATCTGGGTTTGAGGTGTCATGTTGATGAAAAGGTTGACTTCGTAGTGATAGTCAAGGTTGACTAAGCGTAATGGTAATAAGAGTTCGTAATGGATTGTGATGGGATGCAACTATATAATAAGATGTTGGTTAAGTGAATTTTGTACAGTAATTACAACTTGTGAGTATCTAAGGTTGAGGTTTTCCAAATATATCTTCAGAGAGGTAGATAATTGGGTTCAAAGGCGCGTGATTTATTTCGTGTTGATATGGCTATGGTAATAGTGTCGCGGGTCCATCAGATGGATTAAAAACTATTGAAAAATACTGGAGAAACGATTGTGCAGACATTAGCTTGAGCGTGATGATAAGTGCTTGATTTTGTTTTTGAATTTAGTAATGAGTACGTTTGGATTGTTAGCGAAAGATATTGTAAGATCGATGGAGATGCGATCGATGATAAGCAAAGATCCATGATTTCATAAAAATCTTCAAGGTATAAGCTAATGTTGATAGATAAGGGGATTGTGTTATACGGTTGAGTTACAATTCATGTTTTTCATTGTAAGTCTACATTCGTGGTAAGATATGATGTTAAGTTATGAATTGGCAAGGTGAGAAATGATCAATTGTACCCGGTATTGATCATTTGAAAAGACTTACACCTGGGTTGAGTCGTAAAGTTTATTACTATTGATTATTCAGTACCTAAGAAAGGTTTCATTTAAAAAGTGTTGGGTTATAATAAGGTAAATGGTTGGAGTGTTATGATGGTGTTAGTATTGTGAATATGATTCACTAGTTATGCTCTTGTGTGTTTTCACTTTTGTGGGTGGATCCCTAATGGTGGATCAGGGGTACCAAATGTTCTCTTCGTTGAGTGAGAAGATTGGGAAGAATTGGTTATTTCGAAAGACATAATTAGTGTTTACTTGGAGTTGTTAAAAGTATTTTAGTGGTTCTACATGTACCACCTTGCTTATGAGAGTTCATAGAAGAGATACCATGTGTAATTATGGTTGTCCGACAATCTTAATATTCATCTAGTTATCAAGGTCATGTATTGATTATGTGTGGTTGAATGTGGGGATCAGTGAATCCAATTCTACTATTCTTAAGAGGTATATAACTACTAAATCTAGCATTTTGATAGTGTTCCTAGAGGGTTTGTGTGCTTGGACATATCCCTCAATAAGCATCTGATGTCTAAACACCAAAATTTGATAACTTAAGGTTATGGAAATTTATGTTGTGAGAAGGAGATGTTGATAAGAACTATGATTGTTTGGGTATTACGAGTGTGCGTTGGTTGGTTCAGGTTCATTGCTATTTGTAGTGAGTATTGACTTGGAATTTTATCATGCTTAAGTGCTAAATGATTCGTTCGAATGATTGTGTCACGGTCTTTGGGAACATGTTGTAGACATGTGTACGATCAACTTTGGCGGTTGTTGGGAATCGTTTTTGTTGTTAGTTAAGTCTACATACAACAATATTTATCACTCGAGTATTGTGATAACTTCATTGAGGCATTGTATTGGAGGATGTGTAGGCATTCAATTGGTTGGTTTGGGGATGAAGATATTATCATAAAGTGAGACTCAGTTTTGATAAACAAGACCTTCTCTATGAGGAAGAATCGGTTGAAATTCTTGATTGTGATGTCTGGAAGCTAAGGACATGCGAGACAAGTATCCCCAGTAATTCGACGATTCAGATACTACTCTTCCCTTACTTCAGCCAGTCTTTCCTTGTTGGTCACTTTGGGACTAGTGATGGGTAAATTGGTATCTATAGTAACGACCTGATTATGTCGTTAGAGAAAAGCCATGGGGAAACAATTGGGGTTAGAAAATTTTTTGGTAGTAACTTAGATTTCCTCGCCTAGTCCAGATTTGGATGAAATCAGAGTCAGTAAGGTCTAGGGAAATCTGGTAGCAATTGGGTGATCTAATTATGATTTTGATCACATGAGTAGATAGCTAAGACGTTAAGGAATCTGTACGTCTTTAAAGAAATGAATTCGGGTGAGTAGAACTCCCGAAATCGATCTTAGCATGAACGGTATTTTTTGAGAGTCATTGGTTAAAGGTGTGTTGTTAAATTAGGGTCTTGGAATTATTAAAATAGGTCATTGGTTCCATGAAAACCGCTGGGGCGGGATTGCTGCTGCCAGGGCGGGGCCGCTGTAACGGGGTGAGGACCGCTATGGCGGGTTCGACACGACTTAAGGTCATAAATAAACCCCAAAACGTCTTTCTTTTGCACTTTTTGAGTTTGAGGGCTAAGGAACGACCCCAGACGAGTTATTGGCCATTTTTCATCATTCTTAAGGATAAAGGTAAGGTTTTCACTCCCAAAATTGATATTTCGATCCGTAGAACGTAGTTTTTTAGGTAATTATCATTGGGGAAAGCTTTTGATTTTAAGTTAATGGTGGAAAAAGCCCTAATTTAGGTATTGGGATGTTGGGTTGGCCTAGGGTTGATAATGTTGATTATAATCCGGCTAATTAGGCCTTGTTTATTGATCCTTGAGTTGATTGTATGTGTTTAGACCACGAACAAGCGGGAAGAATCCGGAAAGGGAAGATTCAAGTGCCTTAGGGGATTCAAGCTTGGATTCGAGGTAGGTGATGGTTGTGATTTTATGATTGTGTGATGTATGCTTCTTCTTGCTTCATTATGTTACATGTATATATATGAATGTGGCATTATTGATCACACTTGTTGTATATGAGATAGATGAATGATGGTTACCATGAAATCATGATTTAAATGTATGATGTTGAGGATATACTTGTGATTGTGATTGTGGTGTGTTGAATGGATCGGTTGCCACGTTTCGGCATAACTAACTTGGATCGGTTGCCATGTTCCGGCATAACTAACTTGGATAGGTTGTCACATTCCGGCATAATTATGGGATCGGTTGCAACATCCGGCATAATTATTGGATCGGATACCACAGTTTTGTATGCTAACTGTTTGGGTGTGGGTTCCATGAGAGGGCCATTAAATTGGGTTCCGTGAGAGGACCATTGAATTGTGTTGTGTATCTACTTGTGATGAGTTCGTTCATATCTAATGATAATTGATATTGAAAAAGGGTATGTTGCTCTAAAGTGATATAATGTGATATGTGAGATTCGTGAAGTTGTTCATTGTTCGTATTTGTTGATGATATTGTATATTTTCGATATGTGCATATGATTATATTGTTGTATTGACTAATGTATGTTACACTTATTGGGATACCCGCGTGATCCTACCAGTACATTGTGATTGTATACTGATATTGCACATGCTTGTTCTTTGTTGAGTACAGGGGATCTTCAGGCGCCTATTGATAGAACTCAACTAGATGACTATTGAGCGTGACTGGATTCAAGGGTGAGACAATTCTTTTAGGCTGCCATGGATCTCTCCTATTTAAGTCCACCCTTTTCGAACATAGACTATTTTTTTAAAGTGTTTTGTTTAGCTTCGGGGTTGTACCCTTGTTCTTAGACTTGTCGTTAGTAGAGTTTTCGTACATTGACTTTCAGGTTCTAAGGGTTGTTCTTCACCATTAGTTTGGTTAGTTATTTGTTAAAACTTTGGAGTTTATGGACACTCAATTTTTATAGTCATTTAAACCTGCTTCTGTATTTTAAATGCATAGTTTTTGGTTAAGTTGTTTAGTCTGGGTTGTAGTAATGGCTCTCCCACCAGATGGTTAGTGTGGGTGTCAATCATGACGGTCTGGGTCGTGACACGTACTCTCACACCAATATTAGATTTTTCGTATTCTTGCATTTTTATTCTCGTTTCGTTTGGAATCTTTGCTCGGCACAGAATTTGGAATTACTTTGTCTTCCCAGAGTATCAGTTCAATTGCTTATGTTTCATCTTTCCCCTTATATGCTCATACATTCAATGTACTTGCGTCATTCGATCTGCATCTTATTTATGATACATGTATTGGTGTTCAGGGTCATGAACAAGCATTTCATTGATCCCATTTCATTCTAGCTAGCTTTGGTAAACCTCTTTGCTTTCTGAAGGGCTCCACATTTACATTCTTTAGATTTATTAAGATATAGTGGGTATTGTCCTGACATCTATCGTAGTATTTAGAGGCTTCATAGACAGTAGTAGTTGAGGAGTCTTTTTCCCTTTCCCTTGTTAATTTTTTGAGACTTGAGTTGCCTTTTTATGGCTATTTGAATATTTCCAGATGTTTCTGAGTTTATCAATAGTTGAGACAATTGAGTTAATCTTTGCATTTGAAGTTCTTGTCGTTGAGTAATGTCTTCCCCTGAGTGCTAAGCAAGGTCAAGTATTCACTTGGAATCAGTGATGGTTCTAGAGTGTCGGTCAAGTCTAGGGTGTAGGCTCGAAGCGTGACAAAGGGGGAGAGATTACATTTCATTAATGAGGAACAATACTATAGTTGGACTTTTGTAAGGTAATATGATTTAGTATACTCAAACAAGATATCACTATAAAAAATAAATAAAAATACTATATTAATATTATATGCACATTGCGTGGATACGTATATTAGTAATGTATATACAACAATGATGAGACAAGACCACAATTAAAATTTTCAAAAATACATTCTCTCATACTCATTTTAACATTATGTCAAACACATACTTCCTCAATTTTATTGTTTGTGTTGAGGTAAAGTTGAATTTTATTTAGTTGTTTCTATCGAATCTGACCCGTTAATATTTGACCCACCCCGACCAACTTGCTTACTTATCTTTTTAAACCCCCTCGATGAAAATCATGCCCCTGCCTTAAAGTTTGCAATATTTGCAATAATTTGGCATGTAATCGTATAAGATTTATATCGATGTTGAGATTATTTCCCCAGAAGATGTCTTCCTAACTCCAACATTGATCCGTTTGGGAAATTCTTTCAATAAGTTGACTTCAACCTTTACCTTGACACAACTAGGTCTAGATTTTCTTATTGTAGCCATGTCAACATTTAACTGTTTTCCCACTGCTTTGGACATACGGATTCTTTAACGAAAAAAATTAGGTGATAGGGATGGAACAGAGGTCCATGCTAAGGCAGTAGTAGTTTCCGCCTCCGGGTTGAACTAGGGCTCCGACTTTAGAGGTCGCATCTGATAGTATACCCATCTTTAACCTTCAAAAAATATGCCCATTTTTTACATGACATTCAAGTAATATTCCATAGTAGTAAGGTGAATTAGGATGTGTCTATCACTCAAGAATCTTGCCTTACATTCCGCCTTGAATCTCACACAGTAAAGGACCAATTTTAAGATCTCTTCTAGTTCTAACCAGCTAAAAGAAAATTTTCCAATTATGGCAAATGGTAAATCTTCTTTAATGATTATGGCCTCAACCTCTTCTTCCTCCCATAATACAGTAGGTTCTCCATGGATATAAGTAATATATTTAATAGGGATAGGCATTGTGATTTTGTCTTCTACTTTATTCAAAGTCGTTGCATAGTTCAATGGAGTGTAGGGAATATTAGGAGAAATTTAGGGCCTATGTATTTGTATGGTATTATTTAGTACTATATTTGGTAGAAATTTAGGGCCTATGTATAAGTAATTCGTGGATTAGTTATACACCATACATGGTATAGGATGTATAACTAATACCTTCCATTTGGTGATATTAGGAATACATAGAATTTAATACCATGGTATTAATCTATGTAAAGACAAAAATACCCCTCAAATCCTTTTAACGGGTTTATTTATTTTGTGCATTTTATATTATATATTTGTACTAGTAAATTTATTTAAATAAATAAGTTTACAAATTTTATTATTTAGAAAGAGTTGTTTGTTGTTAATAAATCCAATACAAATCAATATAATATTTGAATGTGAGTTGTTTAGCATTTACAAATTGAGAAGGCAAATATATCACCACATGATATATATATATAAGCATTTTGGAGATAAATACCAATTAGAAGGTTAGAGACGATCCAGAAAGCACTTGATCATATCATGATCTGATTTGTAAGCCTACTTAATTAGGTCTTGAGTAACACGGTATAAATAATAATAACATTTAAAAATCCAAACCCCCGTGTATACTTGATGTGATACATTGTATGTATCTAAATGATGATCGACTAGGAAAATTCAATAGTAAATGCAAAATTCGTGTTGTTATTAAATAAAATGTTTTTATTAATCATTTAATATATTTTAAAAAAATATTGTTGTCAAATAAAATATCGGTCAAATGCAATCCAATAATATAATTCTAATTAGGAAAAAACTCTAAATGATGATCGACTAGAAACTTCAATGGCTAATGCAAAATTGGTATTATTATTAATGTAAAAGGTTTTTATTAATCATTAAATATATCTTTTTTTCCCAAATTGTTCTCAAATAAAATAGCGGTCAAATGCAATCCAATAATATAAATCTAATTAGGAAAAAAATGAATTGTCTAATTATAATAATTAACGTCTATATCATTAAGTTATTTTAAACCACAATTTCTTATATAAAGCTCTTGGTGTTAAGACCAAAAATCACAATTTCTTAGTGATAGTTTAGACATGACAAGAAGAATTAGCAAGGGTCGTCAAAGTCTTGACATGGTGAAAATAAAGAATGCTAGAAACTTAGGTGTTACGTTTTCTACGCGACGTGCTGGTCTGTTCAAAAAGGCCTGTGAACTTTGTACGCTATGTGGTGCTGAAATTGCCATTGATATATTTTCCCCGGACGGTAAAGTTTTCTCCTTTGGTCACCCTAGCGTGGACACGTTGGTGGAGAGTTTCCTTGGGAGGAACCTCCCTCCACCAAATAACGTTGTCCACAATCAACAAATTGTGGATCTTAGAAAAGTTGGTATTTGTGAGCTCAATACCAAGCTCATGAACCTCGAGGGGGTTCTCTAGATGGAGAAAATTCGCGGAGAATCCCTTCGAGAAATTAGGAAGAGAGCTGATGGTGTATAGTGGGAATCTCCCATGGAAGAACTTCACTTATTCCAACTTCAACACTTGAAGAAGGCATTGGAAATTTTGAAGCAAAAGGTTGAAAAAGAGGCACAAATGGTGAATAATAATGCATTCCCATTTCAGACATTGGGAAGTGCCTGGACTCCTCTTAATTGTGCTAGCTAAAGTTCTTCATATGGACTCAATGTTGGTGGACCCTTTGCTAATAGGGTTAGTGGATCTACTTCTTCCATAGTTCCTAATTACTAGTTCAGCCGTCATTCCTAGTGTGCATGTTATGGAATTGTCAAAAATAAAATATTATATTAAGTGTCTAGGTTCATTTATCATTTGAGTTATCCTGAGTGTTGTGTTCATCAGTTATGATTCAGTTGAAGTCAGTACTAAGTGTTGTGTTCATTATGTAATGTTTATCCGTTATGATTCTAGTAATTTTAATTATATATGTTATGTTATTAGTCTATTGCCATGTTGATTTTATCCTTTGAATTGCATTACATATTAATTTCTAGTTTATCAAAGATATTACAAACGTCCGGGGAGTCTCCTCCTTGCAGATCTGCTTCTACGATTCGTAGATATTTTAATTTGTGAAACACAACATCTTCATTTACTGTCCAATCTGTTCAAGGGAACCCTTGGAGATTGGGTAAATTAGCCAGCAAAGTCATGACTTCCCATGGTATACAAGTACCTTTTAATCGGAATTCCTTGAGATTAGATTGCGAGTTCTTCTTATGATTTCCGCAACAAGAGGATAACATATATATAGTGGCGATCCAATATCAAAACGTCTTATCTCTGACATTTTTCATATATCAACCCTGTCGATTCGACAAAGATTTCTCTAATCTATAAGCTGAGGTATAACACAAGAGAAATCATATTAATCAATTGAAAAAACATCCAATACCTTAAGCAATTTGAATTGTAAAACATTTGTTTCGGAATATCTGGTTGTATTGAAATAAAGGTGGAAAATCAGGACATCAAGACTTATAAAAGACTTTCTATGAGGTGGAAAATTACGACATCTCACATAATCAGCAGCATACTTGAGCCGAGTGGTTAATACCATTTGGTTTCTATTGTCATCGATCATTTGGAAATATTCTTCGCATTTGGTCCCATGCCTCACTACTCCATATATTTTCTTTGACAATTAGAAATCTCCTACCCTTCATACCTCTATACACAATCTCCATTAGTTGATCACTGCTCATTTAGTGATTGTTTCCTTTAATTGAAGACACAACTTCAAGAAACATTTGTCTCTCATTGTATTCTTCGGAGATAGTGATCCATGCATGTTTATTAATCGAGAAGGAATATATGATCAATCAATCTAAATTCTTTTGGCAAGTGTTATCTTACCTATACCGTCCATACCAAAAATTGGTACAAAAGTTAAATCGTCTGTTGTTCAAGTATGGTGTTGAGGTCATCCTCCATCCGAACAATAGTATTTTCGTCAAATGTTGTACCTTTTTCTAGTGCGGGATTTGCTGCTTGTTCTGAAGATTTGCTTCCATGCTTGTTAAACTCAACTTGTGCCACTGAATCAACATATTTTTCCACTTTTAGCAATTCTTCCTCCAAGTATTTACATGCCCCCCTAGTCATGAATCGTCACTTTGTTATACCACTTGGGCTTGAAAATAAAGAATAAGTGAGTTAGCCGTAGTGTGAAGAGTCTAGCTCCGACACAACAGAATACCTAAATCTAGCTCCGACCCCGACTTCAACATACGTGTTCTAAGCTTCAATGGAAGTTGGAATAAGCTTGATTCCTATGTGGCTTACTAAGGATTTACCTCTTAAAATTTAGGAGATTTTTTTTCCTACATAATGGAATAGGCAAATGTCTCTTTATATTATTAGATACACTAGTTGTGGACATGAGAGTTGCGCGTTTAGTCCTATCAAGTATTTCAAACTTTCTAAAATGACATTAATAATAGTACAACATACATGTGTACGTGTTTCAAATTTGTAAGTGAAAATACAATTTTCCATGTGAAAATATATGTTGCAACAATATAAAACAATTGCAAAAGACAATATAATGTTACTCTTGAACAATATAATTCAAGTAGAATATTGAATAATCTTGTTGATTTATATTACTAAAATCTAAACAAAACAAAGCTTAATTACTCCATTCTTCCAATATTGCAATCAAAATGTCCAAAAGCAAAATTGTCATCACACCAACCATTTGAGTTTTAACACTGCAGAAAACTACCACCAATATAAATTGCTCATATTTAAGAAAATTATTAGGCTTAGTGTCGCACAAATATAAATGGAACTCTCATTTTTATTTAAAAATGAAGTTGTTAATCTCATTCATACAAATTGTAGAAAAACTAAAAATAAAACAAAAAGGGTGAAAATGAACAAATATGTATGTGTTCGCAACAATATATTAGATAGACGATAAAGTTACACAATTAAAAATTTTCATTAATGAGACACATCGAATCATGACACATGAAATTTTTTTTTGTTTGAAAATTCAAAGAGTCACTGAATTGGAAGAGTTTAATACATTGTTTTCTCTTCTACTTTAATTAAATTACTTAATCTAATTGATTTTCATTATAATGTTATAACATAAGAAATAAAGTATAGTTGTTGGGCTTCATATACGATATTATGTAATCAAAATATTTATACTTAACAAATTAAGTAACCATATGATATATGATATATAGATTATTTTAAGTAAATTGAAAGATAAAAATAAAAATAAATACATTTTTTTTTTAAATGTTAACTAATTTATATTTTTAAAGGATAAAAATGTCTAATAATTTTCCATGAAAATATTTCTTTGAATTATTGACTTAATACCTTTCCACTTTTAGAATTTAGTGTATAATAATAATAATATTATATAATTACTATTTAATATTTAATTGATTGGATATTTCATAATATTTTTATTTAGTGTAGGGGTAAAATGGTATTTCAACTTTTAACTAAAAATGTAACTAATTTATTTTATAAAAGGATAAAAATGTCTTAACAATTTTCTATGAAAATTATTTCTTTGTATTTTTGACTTAATACCTTTCCACTTTTAGAATTTAGTGTAAAATAATAATATTATTATATAATTACTATTTAATATTTAATTGATTAGATATTTCATAATATTTTTATTTACTGTAGGGGTAAAATGGTATTTCAATTTTTAACTTTTTTTGTCCCCACTTTTAGTAATACTAGTTTTCTGACACATGCGATTACCAATTTCAAAAATATATGTTATAGTAAATAGTATTGCTTATTTAAGCGAAGATTTGAATAATAAGTTTAGCAAAAATAATATGCAGATTTTTTTGTGAATTTTCAATGTGGATCGTCATATATATCTCTTATTCACGCAAACTATGATGATGGTCAATGAAAATTTTATTAGTTAGATGCAATTATGTATATATTTATTTCAATTTGATGAGGTTCAATAATGTAATTAGTCTTATCTCGCTAATATTACCTTGTAGACAATATTTGTTTTGTATTTTTCCTGTCATCTAACCATAAGTGCTTTGCATGTGTATTCAACGTTAAATTGTTTAGATGTCATATGAACATGTGAAGAAAACAACTACATTTTATATATTCACATATTTTCACATTTGTTGTGAGTTTTTTTTTTAAAAAAAGAACTCGGAACATTTTAAAATAATATAATTTGAAGTTAGAAGATCTTGTTAACTTGATAATACATTTGTGACATATATAATACTTTATTTTAAATACAAATACCTACCCAAATATAAGCATACATTTGCCTTAATGAAAATATTATCTCATAAAATTAGCTATTAAATACATAATAAAATTAAACTAATACAAACTTCAACTTCCGTTATTACAAGTCATAAGATTTTTTCTTCGTCTAAAATACTGAAATATTAAGAAATAGTAAATAAGTAAAACAAAAAGGCAATGTTAATATAGTATAATAACTATTTTGAAGCAAACTTCCTAAGAGTCTAAATCACATAAGTAGCATTGATAAATAAAGTCATTATTTTGTCTTGAGTATCAAAAACAAATCGTGACAATTCTCTAAATTTTGGAAAAATATATTCATAAGCATATATCTACATCACAAGAGAAATTGTTAACAAAAACAAATGAATTTAGACTACATCATGTTAACTTCATATATTTTAACATTACATACTAATGTGTATATTAGGCAAAAAAATAATTATTATATCATCAAAATTATATTAGTTTCCTCAAGTACTCGAGGTTATGGAATATAACCTCTTAGGATAGAACGACTTACTTTATCAGAATAGTGGTACCTCATATTCCGCTAAACTTCGAACTCACTCAACAACAATAAATCACACAAAAACAATTAAAATGCAAGAAGAAGAAGAGTAGAAGATTAGAAAAAATTGTGCTTGAAAAATGAGAGGAAGTCCCTCTATTTATACTCAACAAAGGGTCGTATGAACAAATATCTGAAAAATCATGACATTTTCGAGAAGTCACAACACTTTGGAAAAGTCACAACTTATTGAAACAGTCACAACTCTTTGGGAAAGTCACAGCTCTTTGGAAAAGCCACAAATTATTGAAAAAGTCAAAACTCTTTGGAAAAGACACAAATCATCGAAAAATCACAACACTTTGAAAAAAGTCAGAACTTATCGAAAAAGTCACAACTTATCAAAAAAGTCACAACTCATCGAAAAAGTCACAACCAAAGTTAGGGATATTATAGTAATTTAACATTTAAGTTAGGAGTTCATGCTTTTAAGGTAACTAGGTTTACCACACGTGCGTTACACGTGGTTGCCGTGTCTTGAGGTTGATTGTCACAATCAGCTTTGGGCTTCATTGTAGCCCGGCCCGTCTGCCGCTGTGGCTGTGTTTTAGTCGCAAGTGTGAACTTCTCTGTGGGAACTGTTTCTTTGCAGGTGCAAGCATATATTATTATTTGACTTTTACAGAGGCGGCTCTATTTTTGGAGATGTGGAATCGTATAAAGTAGTAGGCACAAGAAAAGTGTGTATTACTTGGGGATTTTCCTAGGGATTGTATACGAAAATTTGCAGGAAACTTAGTTTCTTGCGGATTTTCCTGCCAAAAATAATCTGATGATAAAACCTTCCTAGGTAATTATTTCCTACGAATTTCAAAATCCCAAGTAATTTACCTAGGGATTTATATTTCGCATGTAAATTACTTGCGAATTTTCTTGCAAAAATTAATTTAAAATTCAAAATTTTTTTGGTAAAAATTAACAAAATAGGAATGTTCTTACCATTTTTCCAAAAATAAAGCCGCTTGAAGATATTCTAATATTTTTTTAAGAAATTTCTTGTAAGCAAATATTAATTATTACCTCCTATTTAATTATTTAATTTATTAAACCCCATACACATATACACCACCTCTTCTTCTTGAATACTTGTATTTAATCCAATTTTTCACATATACACCTCTTCTTGATTACTTGTATTTAATACAATTCTCCACCTATATTAAATGCACTACTTAATCCCAACCCACTACCCAATGCCCAACATATACTAATTGCTACATTCTCACAATAATCTAAGTCATAACATTATATATGGAAACTTCTTAGCTTATTCCGTCGACGTGGTATAACTAGTACTAATGTCATTACTTTAATTTTTAGTGTATTTCTCCGATTTGATTAATTTTTAAAGATAAATTTAATTAAATTAATTGAGTATTATAATATAATTTTAATATTTATAGATTACACAAAAAAGAACTATAAAGTCATCTCATATTAATATGGTAACGAAATATATGTTTAATATTGGCTAAAGTTCATGTGATTTAACTCTTAAAAAATGAAACATGGAAATTATTTATATATTTAAAATAAATCACTACCACAAATCATATCATGAAAATTTTATGTTTACACTTTCTATGAGATAATATCCATAACTAAGCATATTAAACGTAGACAAATTTTAAATTATACATACAAAATTCTTATAAATAAATAATTAAAAATATAAATATATTTATAACTTTAATGTGGAAGGAAATTATAATCAATAATTGATGGTATAACTTGTTAAGTATGTGATGTATTTACAATTTAAATTTATCTTTTAATAATTATACTTAATTATATATTGGGAAATAAATAGTATAGTGAATTTTTTTCATTTTTAATATCGGTAAAAAATAATATATCAATTGAATATACAAATAAAAATATGTATTTTTCATTTTATAAAATTCTTTTACCGAGGGGGTAATTATACTCTTCCCTATCCCTTAGATTGTCCTCCTCAACTTGTTGCACATGGATCATCAACCTTGCTATTCCCATGTCACCTATTAGCATGGCTGCCTTACTTCCCTTATTTGACAGACGAGGCAACTCAACAACGAATAAGCTCATCCTGCTCCTCATGTTGGCAACCATCTATTTGCTCCTCTTAGCTCACGGGGAAAGAAACGCCCCATGGAAGCACTCTCAAAAATAGTCCAACTCACAATCGGTTACGCGCAAGAACGAGTTAGAAAGAAACTTTTTACAGATGAAATCTATCGCACGAAATGAGTAAGAAAGAAGTGAGATAGTTCCTAATGTTGCAGCCTCCTAATTATATATGTGTTGCGCTTCACACCGATAACTAGGACTCTATAGACACGACTTCGCAGACTCCCTAGGACTCTTGAACTCTGTGCTCTGATACCAAGTTTGTCACCCCCGAGCCTACACCCCGGATATGGCTGGCACTTGAGAACCATTGTTGGCCCCAAGCTGACTTACTCAGCGGAAGACTCTAAGCATTATTACAATTATCAAATGCACTTACTCAATTGTTTAATAAAATAACTTAGAATGTTTACAAGTCAACATTCAACTTGACCAAAATAGCAACTCAAGTCTTAACATATGAAATGATAATGTAAAGACAACTGAACTACTAAGTGACTATGATGCCTCTAAAACAAAGAGGGATGTCGGGACAAGACCCCCAATCTTTCTAACAATGAAATACTGAAAGCAAAATAAAAGGAGTCCTCCGGAATGCAAAGAGGCTCACCAACTGACTCTGCGTGCTCAACTGGATCAACGAGGCACTGGGTGATGATCCTGGTTACTTGTGTCTGCATAATAAGACGATGCAGCCCAACTTGGATCAGTACATTGAATGTACGAGTATGTGAGTTGGAATGCTAAACACAACTTAAGCTTGAAAAGAATCTGGAAGGAACACTTACCTTGGCTTTACTCAACTCCTAAACAACTTAACTCAATATAAAGAAAAAAAGCATATGCAATATTTAGAAAACTTGTAAAAATAGTGGAAAACAACTTAGTTCGTTAAAGAAAATGCAATAACCAACTCAACTTTACTTATATAATAAAGTAATATAGTTTCTGTGGGAGTTTCTCTAACCGACAACCACAACTATGAACTTAAGTGGTGATACAACGTCTTTCCCACGCTACCAGAACTGTCCTATACTTTGTTGTCATATAGAACTCCTTAACTAAGTGGATCTACTAGTCTACGCTAAAAAGCAACTTAAGGAGTCATCTAAAAAGTATGATCCTTTACTACCCATGATGGCTACTTGGTTTATGGAAACATGAGTTAATATAAACTCACATCACCGTATCGGTGCTCAATACTACTCCAAAAATATACTTAGATCATATGATTAAAAATCGAAACTACTTTCTTTGGTTTGATATAATTACTCAAAACTTTAGCTTAAAAACTCTCTTGGAAATCGGTGTTTCCCTTTCTTGTTCAAATATGCAATCATTTTAAACTCTTGGGAATACTTAGTTTCCTTATATCTTTTTGAGAAATGAACTCAACTCTTTACTCTTTTCTTAACTTGAAACTTAAGTCTTAAAACTAAGTTAAAACGTTTGTGAAAGACTTTTGAAAACTTTATGAACTTCTCTTGACTTGCTTCTCAGAATACATCAGATTCTATTCGAAATTACACTTAAAAATGCGAATCAAACTCAAGAAACTTCAACAACACAACCCACGAGAATTCAAACGAATTTCACCAAAAACTCAAAGGATTTACTTTCAAATCTACTAAACTTCGCTAAACTGAATCATGATTGGTGCATGGTTGAACTAACCCATCGCTATGTGATCTCACATATCTCGTACGGATCACCCCTTGACAAAATCCACAAGCTAAACTCGAACGTTCTTGACAATTCTTGATTTCTCTTCTCCTTTCTTCTCTTTTCTCTTTTCTCCAAGCCCTAGCGTGAACTTCAACTTTTCTAAACTAACTAAAATCTGATTTTACCCCCAATAAAACTCCTAAAAAGGAATTAAAACAATTGGGTAAGGAAAAGAATAAATTACCCTTCCAAAATCCGGATTGGACTTTCCTTATTCGAACAACCCAACTTCCAAAGGGCATATCTCACTCATACGAACTCAGAATCGCACAAAATCGGCGGCGTTGGAAAGATTAATCCAAGAAACTTCCTAACATTTCTGGAAGTACACCTAAATCATCCTGAGCTAGGAGTTATTTCCGTTTGACTCAACTTATACTAACTTAACAAAATTTCAAGATTTTCATTCTTTCCAAAAATGACTATTTCCAATTATGAACTCCTTCCTAGTTATTTTAATTTGTTAGATATTACAACATTATTATGATATTTGATTTTTATCTATTCAGATGGGATTTAGACTTAGCAATGAGAGGGCTTTGAAGTGGAGGCTCAATAGGGTAGTCTCTAGTAGCAATCTCTAGTCCCAAACTACATACCCCCATAGGATTTTGTTAAATGACCTAGCTTGTTGATCCACTTTAGCAAAAGATGATGTGTACGGATGCTATCTGTTCAATTAGAATCCCCATTATTTCGGTATGAGGGATATACTGGATTCCATGACATAGCCCTCATGGTCTTATTGTCAGTTAAAGCTAATATCCTACAAACCGAATATGTTTCTTCAGAAGCCATCATATGTCTTATATTTTAAATGAGTGCACCATATATTTTGAAATATATGTTGTTGCTTCATTAAGCCTTTAAAGGCTCAAATATTGGTCATATCTCACATGTTTAAGTTCTTCATGCTATCATATCTATTTATACATATTTCCCCCAAAATTAGTACATTCCATGAACTAATGCATACTTGTGCCGACATTATTTCATTAATGTAGGGTCTGGTGCTCCTACCCTCGCACTCGTGGTTAGTTGATCATTCTATCACATTCAAGAGTTTGTGAGTCATCATGTTTAGAGGACCAAGACACTTTTTCTTGATTTAGGTCTTGCTAGTTTATTTGATGATGTATGTTGTGTAGGGTTATGTCCCAACCACTCTTTTTGATGTTTAGATGGCTTGTTAAGACTATGTTAGACTTTCTCTTTGTTAAACTCTTTTATGATATAAGATTGTTCTTTTGAAATTTTTATTTCGATTATCTTGAATGATGTATGCTAAGTGGCTTGTGTAGGCCTTTTGGAGTTCTATACACCATGTTACATTTCGGACATACTTTGGGTCGTGACAGTTGATGGGGAACAATTAGGTGTGTTGAATTGATTTTGAATTTATAGTACTTATTTCTATCTATATTGTGAATAATTGTCTTTACTTTCCCTTTTCTTTTTTTCTATGGTTTCTTGTGATATTTATAAAAAAATTGGGGGTTGTAAGCCATATGAGAATTGCCTATGGCTTTGTCGTGGGGAAGAATGGGTTAAGATGATCATTGATGAGAAATTCGGTCTATGCAACCAAGCCAAGCCAATAACATTCCAAGATACCATAATCACTCACTTGTTGGGTAATGATTATGAAAGTTGAGGCTCAAATGACCTAGTGAGCTTCTTACTCTGGCCCAATGATCTAAAACAAAAAGATGACTCGATGATGGGTAAGAAATTCAAGTCTTCAAAGTGGAGAGAACAAGTGAAACTGATGATTCTCTCTTGTACTCCCCATGCTCTTCAGAGAGAAATTTATCCAAAGTTATGGAGAAGGTTCATTGCCTTGAAGCTAAAATACAAGGGTGATGTATCCGGCGTCGCATCGCTACGTTAAATTGTGCACTTGATAAGAGGCAACCAATCGTTCTCAAAATAAATTTGATTCATAGTTTAATTTTAAGTTTTTGATTTTTAGGATAGATTAGATTTTGTTTTTGACTAATCCTCGTGATTTTAGAGTGTTTGGAGTTGATGTGAACTGGTTTGGAGGCAAAGATCTTTTAGGAAATGAAGTTTGGGGATGAAAACCCCTTCATAATATGACTTGGGTAACTTTTTTGGCGCCCAAGCTTTCCAAATAAGGCTGGGCAGATCACTCAATGTGCCTTGCGCCCGCCAAAATGAACAGTGAGCAACCTGCAGAAAATGGCCTCTATAGTCGCAAAAGCAAGTAAAGGTTCTCTTAAGTGAAGTCCGCAAAAGTGGCGCTTAAGGGGAAGGGAACTCGCAACAACGAACTCCTTATTTTAATGAAAGGTTGCAAAAGTTATCAGAATGTTACTTAAGCGAGACCGGAGACTTCAAAAAGTCAAAAATGCAGATGCCAAACGGTTAGAAAGACCAAAAATAAAAAGGTTCTCCCTTTGACATTCCTCGTCTATCTAAAATTTGGTTCCAAAACTCCTGTTCTTCATTGTGAAAGCACAATCCGGTATGTTTCTCTCACTTTGCTCTCTTAAAAGGTTAAAATTTTTCTTGAATTCCTTTTTCTTTGTTGAAATTTTGGGGTATTGTTTGGGTGAAAACTTCTCCACTTGGAGGGTTAAATTTTTGTGTGACATGGCCGAATCTTGCTTGATTTTTGTTGATTGCATTTGTGTCGGTTGATTTATTGTATCTGGAGAAGCCTTAAATACCGATTTTATGATTAATTGATGAAGAAATAGTTTATCCACCATGTGTTTGATAAAATGTTCCTTGAGAACTCAAAATTAATTTCAATTTTTTTTGTTGTGAATTGAGTGAGTTCTCGGATTGTTTCTCTGACCATTGTTGGAATTGAACCCTTGGAAATGGATTTTTGTTCAAAAATTGTGTTAAAATTTTGGTTGTTCATGCTGAGGAGGTGACTGGTTGCGAAAGTGACCCCGCTAACACAAAAGATATCTTCGCTTAGAGACCTCTCTTCACTTTTGCTATTTCTACACAAGCGGCCTCATGGTCGCTTTTGCAATGTAAGCTTAAGCGAACATGGTCCACTTTTGCGAGAGCTAAAGCCTATTTTTGTCAGAGTTCAATTTTTAGTAGACCTACTTTTGGTCAGATTTGTTTCTAATGCTTTTCTTTGACTTCTACCAATAGAATCGAATTTTAACACATGTTTCTTATTCTTTCATGTTATTTTGATTTTCAGATTTCTACAAGTCATGAATGGCACAACGATATTTTTTTTTGTATTTTTCTTGTCATCTAAGCATATGTTCTTTGCATGTGAATTCCATGTTAAACTGTTCAAATGTCATATGAAAATGTGAAGAGAACAACTACATATTATTTTTTAGACCTAATTTTTGTATATAATTTTTTAATATAAAAATCACAGCATATACACATTTAAAAGACAATATTACGAGTTATGACATATCAATTAAATTTAATTTAATTCAAAATTTAATTTCAATTTATTTAATAAATGATAATCTATTTATATTTTTATATTATTAATTAGTAATATTTAATTAATTTGATTTTAGTTCCTTTTTTAAAACTGAAATTATCAGTTACATATATTTATGGATTTTACATTGATTACACTTCCTTATTTAATGTTACAGTCATAACCTCCCATTAGTCAATCCCACCACACTTCCCCCACACCTATCCAACTATACACGCTATCACCCCACTTTCACCTTCTTCTCTCCAATTTTCTCACCAGCCAACTACACCAACATTCAATCTTTCGTCCAATTTTTTTCCCAACAAAATTATGTCTAAGAAACCCATTGAAACGCCTCGAAAGAGTCCCAGATTGGGTGAAGGAACTTCTAATGATGATGTTCATGTTTCAAATTTTAATATATTAACTCAACCCCCCCCCCCCTCCACCGCCTAAAATTGTTGAAAATCCGGCGAATATTCAAAATCCGGCGACGGATGGTTCATCTAAGTTGAAGGAGAGACAAAGAGAGAAAAAATGAAGAAAAAAAAGGTCTCCCCTGCAAATCAAAAGGGGAAGAAGAGGAAAGGGAAAATTGTTGAAACCCCTTATGATTCCGATTTTGATTTTGTTACTGAAATCAAAAAGAAAAAAAAACAAATGTAGAAGTTGGAGCATCTTCAAAACCATCAACAAGAAGAACAACAAAAGTTATTTTTTTAAACTTTTGGACAATTTTTTTGTGTTTAAGTATTTGATGATATATAATATCATATGTTTTCTTTCAGGCAGATACCGTTTACATATGAATTACTGATTTCCTATTACAATTTCAAGATACTATTTTGAAAATAACAATGTGTTTCCAAACTGTACATTTATTGGATGAAATCTGTATGAAATCTAATTAATATGTGTATGACTACGCTTTAATGTTTTGATTTTGAAAATTTTATGAATTGTGAAATAGTAATGGTATACAAATGGTATGAATTGCGTTTTAACATTGGTGTGATTGTCTATTAACTGTGTTTATGGTATAAATTATTAAATTGGTATGATTTGTCAAACTACTGATTTTTTCTTTAAAAAAAATCACATTATGCTTACTTTCTATTCTAAACATGATTTTGGATGAAACGTGTATGAAATCTGATTAATACGTGTATGCCTATGAGTTTAATATTTTATTGTTAGATACTGTATGAATTGTGATATAATATTGATATACAAATGGTATAAATTGTGTGATTATATGAATTTATCAATTTTTATACATGTTGTTTGGATAAAACGTGTATGAAATTTTGATTAATATGTGTATGACACTAACTGAAGTTAGTGTGGGAATGAAACATCAACTGCAATTTGTTTTAAATTTATTTATAGTAGGACACCAGTTGAAAACCAAATTAATATTCATGTAAACTTACATTAAATTAAATACTCAGGATACCATAATTACCTTTTATAATTATCACTAATATTTACACTATCTTATGTATTAAGTTGGAATAAATTTTATTTTTAACAGTATGCAATATGTATGATTAATGAATGAACACTAAGTTTATAATGCACTTCAAACCAATTATGTTTCATATCAAAACAAAACATTAATCTAAATGATAAAATAAAATAAAAATTATATATAGTCTCAACAAATAAACAGTCATTAGTTTTGCACACAATAATTTGAACATGCTTCATGTTGTGGCCAACTTGACCACTTCTACTGCAAGTAACTTTGGACCTTTTGAATTTCACATCAACAACCCTCTTTCATATATAATTCATTTCATTTGAAAATCATCATAATTCTCTGTTTCATTAAAAAAAATAACAATTAGTCTAACATTATACAAATCAATTAGAAATATATTAAATAATATTAACTTTTCATTCCAAAGACAATACAAATTTCATCCATAAAAATTATTATAATAACAACAAAATTATACACACTCGTCATTATTTTTTCATACAAATATCATTCAGACTATACATTACAAAACAAATTTCATACAAGACATAATATTTCACATTTAATACTCACTTAATACACATTTCATACAACAATCATCATTCATAACAAAATTATACATTTTCATGCTCATTTAATACACATTTCATACAAAACGATTATTCATTCAAACTATATACATTTGTCATCCCAAATAATTAATTACTGTCACCCAACTTTAAACAGAAATAACAAAACTAATATAAACTCAACAATTTCACATTTAATACCAATTTAAAACACTTGTAATACATTTCGTCAAGAATTTCATTTTTTTTTACATATTTCTTAACACACTTTTCATACATAATTCATTCGACCTATACTATCAAATAAAATAAATTTTCATAAATTCGTCAACATTATAATTAAATTATTTTTACAGAATAATTAGCACACTTTCACACAAATTTCATTTAATTTATTCTATCAAATTTATTCATAAAATCACATTAAATTTAGAATTTCACAAAACAACAACCGTATACAAAATAAACAAAAAAAAACACTATTTTTTTACATTTCACAATAGTAAACATAATATGATATCAACAGTTAACAAAATATGACTCCACCTTCAATTAATCGATAGCTTGGTCATTTGTTTCATTTTACTATCATTCTAAAACAAATGTTAAACAATAATAAATACTAACCCAAAGGATCCCATCTTTCACCATGTTTGATTAAAATTGATACGTAGTTGTCCATCACAACAAAATCAAGAATTTTCAAAGATGAAAAAAACTTCAATTACTTGAATGTGGGATTTTTTTTTTGTTGAAAATTGAAGAGAGAAACATTGAATTTTTTTTGTTGCAAATTGAAGAGAGAGAAATGTTGAAAAAGAAGAAGATAAAATCTAAATTTATATTTGATTTTAACTGATTTGAGTGAATTAAGGATACTCAATAATCTTAATTAGTTTAGATCCCTTAATTCGTGCTATTTATTAATTCTCTACAATAAATTCAAATTAAATTAACATCACAATTTCAGTTTATAACTTGTTTTCATTAAAAACTTTTTTTTTTCATTCTTCTTTTATCTCTTTATTTTATTTAAACAACTTTTTTCAATTAATGAAAACAATTTTTTTTTAATTATTTGTTGGAACCTGAAATTTTTAATGTTATAACTTGAAAGTCTAAATCTACTGCTATAGCTTGAAAATATTACTATAATATATGACATATATAAATTTTTTATAAGTTATAACATAATAGATGGTGTTCTTCTTGTTGGCTCTCACATGTGACTTCTCGATTGACTTTGAACATAAATAAAAGATAGTTATCTAACAGTCCATAGTTAACTGAGAATGGTTTCCTTTTTTTTTACCGGAAAAATTAAAAATTAAAATTAAAGAATATATTCTATTTGTGAAATCATATATATACTCACATGTTTATCTTACACCCAACACAGATATAGTTCATATACTTGTAAACGCTTTTCAATATATTCAACCAAGAATGATTCGTCTAAGGAAAAAAACAACAGCGTGTTATCACATATATAGGGGTGGTATAATAATATGAAAAATTATTAGTCAAAAGTTAATGTAAGAAAAGATAAAAGATAGAGACAATCAATGTAATAACTATGAGAATTCATAATATTATAACTAATGAATGTTGAAGAGTGTGAATAACCTTTACAATAATTAGGAATAACTAAGAGAATTTATAATGTTATAGCTAAATTATTTATGTGCAATAGCTCTATTTCTAATAAATTTTATTCTTAGATAAATAAATAAATAGACTTTTAATTAATGTTACTATATTTTTTTTATAGTAATCAAATTTTAATTTAGTGTAGGGATAAAATGAAAATGTTTAATCCATATTACTGAATATAAAATGTATTATGCAAATGATAACTTTTAAACGATTCATACAGATTGACATATTTTCACATTTGTAGTGAGTTATTTTTTTCTTTAAAAAAAACTCAGAACAATTTCAAATAATATATTTTGAAGTTAGAAGATCTTGTTAAATTGATAATACATTTGTGACATATATAATACTTTAATTTAAAGTATGGCGTTATTAAAAGTAATATGAACTTTTCTTCATCTAAAATACTTAAATATTAAAAAATAGTAAATAAGTAAAACAAAAGGGCAATGTTTATATAGTAATAACTCTTTTAAAGAAAACTTCCTAACATTCTAAATCACACAAGTACCATTGATAAATAAAGTCATTCTTTTGTCTTGAGCGTCAAAAAATAAATTTTGACAATTCTCTAACTCTTGAGAAGTTAAATAATTTTGGAAAAATATGTTTAGAAACATATATTTACATCAGAAGAGAAATTGTTAAAAAAAATAAATAAATTTAGACTACATCATGTTAACTTCATATATTGGAGCATTACATACTAATCTATATATTAAGCAAGAAAATAATTATTATATCATCAAAATTATTTTTCTCAAGTACTCGAGGTTATGGAATGTACCCTCTTAAGATAGAACGATTTACCTCATCAGAATAATGGTACATCATATTCCGCTAAACTTCCAACTCACTCAATGACAATAAATCACACGAAACATTTTAAAATGCAAGAAGAAGAAGAGTAGAAGATTAAAAAAAATTGTTGTTGAAAAATGAGAGGAAGCTAGCCCTTCTATTTATAGTCAACAAAGGGTAGTATGAACAAGTGTTTCTTGTGTCTTATATGAAAAGTCATATAAAGTCATGACCTTTCCAAGAAGTCATAACTCTTTGGAAAAGTCACAACTTATTGAAAAAGTAACAACTCTTTGGAAAAGTCACAACTCATTCAAAAATCACAACCCTTCGAAAAAAGTCACAATTTATCGAAAAAGTCATAACTCATCGAAAAAGTCACAACCTAAGTTAGAGATATTATAGTAATTTAATATTCAAGTTAGGAGTTCATGCTTTATATATATATATATATATCTACCACGTTGATCTAATCAGAAAGAAATTGCTCCTTGAAAGAGGCATTGCAATTGATAAGGTGGCCCCGATGCATCCTAAATTCTACCAAAAGATTGAAAACTCCGGATGGATTTGCTTCACTACTAAACCATAACGAGTAATGAGTGAGGGAATTCTATGCCAACCTCATGGAAACTGACATATCAACAAAGTTGATCTTTATTTGAGGCAAAGTCGTTGATTATGGGCTGGAAGCAATCACTGCATTATATGTGTTGCTAGATCACGACATTGAGGCCTTCAAGGCAAAGTATTGTGAGCTAGGAGCTTGGCTAGCATCAAAGCTATGCCTGCGAAAAAATATTCCATGGTCTTTTACAATAGTTGGAAATCTAAGCTCTGATCTGACGGCCAAAGCAAGAACATGGATGTGAATTGTGTGCAACCGAATCTCCTCAAGTGGGAACACTAGGAAAATTTTGGGGTTGAGGGCACATATTGTGTCTTCTGTACTTGATGACTACCTTTGAATGTGGACCACTTGATAGTGAATAAGTTCCGGGAGTTTCAACTCCATGACAACCTATCCCTCATTGTCCATTCTTTGTTCATGGAGTTGTGCAGTTGGACTGAAGTTGAAGTGTACCCGGCTGATACTTGGGTGGGACCAAAATATCAATTATTTCCTCTTATGGTGCAAGGTGAAGGCACTATGGTCAAAAGCAAGAACAAGAAGATTGATTTGGGGATATTTGTGCAAGTGGAGGAGGATTCTCCTATACCTCTAGTTTTGTGGACATGAGTTTGATGCCTACTTGAGAGATCAAATGACGTAGAAAGCTGAGCTTGACAATTTGGGGAAGGCATACACCCGTTTGGCCAAGTCGCACGGTGAGTTAAGTATCTCACATAGCAAAATGAAAAAGCGAGAGAAGATTAGGGAAAAATTCTTCAAACGGATGTGGAAAGGAGTTAAAGGACTTTGGAATGTGTTGAAGGCAAATGAACCACTCCCGACTTCTAGGCAGGAAGAGGTTGGAGATGAACCAGCTACATTGTCTGATCATGAGGGAGCTGATACAGCAAGGCCACTGATAGCGAGGAGGATTGAGGCAGCCTAGGGAGCCCTTTTATATTTTCTTTATGATTTTCATAGTTATGTTGTGAGGACACATTACCATTTTTAGTCGATGGTGCTCCCCTTTGGGTTGTTTTTATTGTTTTATTGATGTTTTGGATTGATATTCTGGATTGGTGTTTTTGATTGCCCTTGCCCGGTTTTTGTTTAAGTTGTGTGAATTGATAATTTTTATTATCTTTTGGCATTTCTTTTGTTAGTTTCTTTTTGTGATACTAAATCATCATAGTGGTGCTTTCTTCTTGTATGCCTTGGAGAAGGGGAAGTTTGAGTACCCATAGCTTGTGAGATTGGAGTAGCCCTAGTTAAAACTAGACAAAAGGCTTGATTTTGCCTTATGATTGATTGTGTGACGTCATTCTTAAGGGAAACCATCATTTTGTTAGGTGTTGTTTTCTTGGTTGGTGCTTTGATGTGAGGTTGTGACTTGTTTGGTAGTAATAAACTTAGTCAAGCCTTGTGAATCGTAAATGAGCACTCCAAAAAATTAATGAAAAGAATTTTTTTGAAGTGAATGAATTTGTGACAATGTTTTGACTCTTTTTGTGACTACACACTTAATAGGTGGTTATTGTGAACCTTTGTTCTTGATTAGGAAGTGAAATTGATCCATCTTGAATAGTTTGCATAGCATTTGGGGTGAGTTGTTGAAAATAATTCCTTGTGTTCACTTTTGTTAGCTATAACTTGC
The DNA here is from genome assembly GCF_900185275.1 of Solanum verrucosum. NCBI lineage: Eukaryota > Viridiplantae > Streptophyta > Magnoliopsida > Solanales > Solanaceae > Solanum > Solanum verrucosum. The sequence continues at coordinate 65,708 of NW_026019644.1, forward strand.
CTGGTCGGTCTTGCGATGTTGGTCTTGATTGAGTTTGGTTGGAGAAATGATCTTAGGCTTTTTTGTGATTGTTCTTGAAGTCTACTTGGACTAAAAACCCCACCTTTACACTAAATATATCCTTAGTTGTCCCCTTTGAGCCTAATCCTTTTAATTGGTAACCTCATTACAAGCCTTATCCTTTTTGAAAAAAGTAATATTGTTTTGAATCCTTCCCTCCTTGAACTTGAAGTTGTGAAAGTTGAAGCTAAAAGCCTATGTTGGGGGCTCATAGAGGGATGCATACCACATGAGGGCTTGATAAAAAGAAAGATTGAAGAATGGAGGAAAATGTCTTAAAGAAAGAAAAAGTTTTGGAAAAGAAGGAAAGAAAGTGAATAAATGAGATTTGAATCCTCCAAAAGTTGAAAATGGTTGCATGTGAGGCATATAGAGTGGAAATGAGAAAAGAAAAATGAAAAATATGAACAGTGCATTGGTTTGAAAAGTGAATAAAAGTGGAAGAGTTGGAAAATAATGAGTTGTTCTGTAGTTTTCAAGGAGGGTGTAGTCACTTGTACCTAAATGATATCATTAACTTCCCTAAGCCTACATTACAACCTTAACAAAACCCTTTGAGATCTCTAACCAAATGAGTTTGAATCAGTGTTGATTGAAAATATGCACAAGCTTATCGTGTGACACTTGTATACATGAGATGTTCCTTGTGAGTTTGAGATTTTGATGCTTTTGTCCCCTGTCTTGTGAATAGGTGTGTGTGCATTTGGGGCACATTTGTTTCTTGTGAGGGCATGAAAACTAGGATAGATTGGTGAAGTTGATAGATTTCGAAATTGAGTCAAGGCAAGTTGTTTAGTTGACTAGTGGTTTTGAGTCTCTTCTTGGGAATTATTGTTCGTTACTTAATCATTCTTGAAAATGCACTATGTTTTAAAATTCTGCTTGGACTATAGGGCAGTTGCTTGAATTGGAAATCACTTACTTTCTTGCTAATTATTCGTACCAACCAAAGTCATGATATAATCCTAATTTGAAATGGAAGTGTGTTGTGCTTAATTTGAGTGCATCTTGTAGTTTTGATTTTTTTGCTTGAGGACAAGCAAAAGTTTTTAAGCTGGGGATGTTGATGAGTGGGGAATTACCTATCTTTGAGATTCTTTTGTTATGATTTTGTGGCAATCAAGTAGAGAAAGAGACAAATTATTCATTGAATTGTGTTGATTTCAGGTATTCGTTTCTTGGAAGGAACATGAAAGAAAAGATTGGAAAAGGGGGCTAAAACTGGCATAAAATGGTCTTTGATCTGGCACTTGTGAAGAAGAAGTCCCTTTCGCGATGGTCAGCAGAACGTCAACTAGTCTCTTAAGCGACCACACGGGGATTATTTTTTCGAGCGGGCCACAAAAGGCGGGGTTCACTTTAGCGATAGGATCATCACTTTTGCGACATCCGCTTTTGTGAACTCCCAACTACTTTAGTGAGGCCCAAATGTTTGGACATGGGACGAATTGGAATTTCACTGAGTTTGAACCCGAATTCTCACGAAAGGTAGAAGAAAAATATTATTACGGAGGGAATTATGTATTATTGAACATTATTGAATCTTATCTTGGAATTTATCTTAGATTATTAAAAACCTCTTGTATTAGAGTTAATTAGTTTGGGGTTGAGACTTTGAAGGCAAGTTCCCTCACAATTAATCCTTTGGATTGAAGATTGTGTACTTAATAGTAATATATATTATCTTATCTTCTTGTCCTTGCTTTATATTGCGTGAATTGTAGGTGTAATTGCTTATTGAAATTGAGTCTTTGTGCTGAAAATAGACAATTCATTTGGGTCTCTGATTTCTCATTCTATTTCTTTTGTATGCGATTCCATGCTTTCGTGAAAATGAGTTTAATCTAATTATCATGTTTGAATTTATGATTTGTGAGTGCATGCTCAGATCTAGCTTTTGATCTTTCTGGGTTGCTCAAAATTAAATTTGCAAAGTGGAGAATTAGATTGATAATTTCATATTAGCATTGAATCTTTAGTTTGAATGAAATAGAGATTTAGGTTTCAATTGTTGAATGCAAGTCTTGCACGAAAGAGAGATCTAAATTAAGGTATTATGTTGTTTTATTGAACTACGTGATTGATACCGAAAGGAGATTTCATAATATAGCACAATGAGATCGAAACAAATATTTGATTTTCGTTATTAAAGATGACCTAGCCTACCTATCATTGAATTAGCATGTGTTGATATTGCAATGTATCATAGAATGACTATTGAGTTTCACATTTCCCAATTTCAGTTATCCCTTCCTTGATTAGATCTGTTCCCAATAATAATTATGTTACCTAAAAACAATCTTATTGATAATTGTATATTCTTAAGTTTAGATTCAAATTAGTAGCTTGTATTTCTCTGTCTTTTTAATTGCCGACAAACTTTTCCATGTGGGGTTCTACCCCCATCACTCTTCTTGGGTAATTTTATTTCTAACGACCGCTTACTCTTTTAACTTATTTTTAGGGTAATTTGAGCATTGTCAAAAATGGTGTCATTGTAGGGGAACAATTAGTCATATTGAATTGATGTAGAATTTAGAGTATACTTGTTTCTATCTAAATTTTGAATGGTTGACTTTACATTCTCTTTGCTTTGTTTATATGGCTTCTTTTGATATTAATTAAATGATTGGGGTTGTAAGCCATATGAGAATAGATCATGTCCTTGTCATGAGGAAGAATAGGTTGCCATGATCATTGATTAGAAATCGGGTGTACACAACTGTGCTAAGCCAATAATATTCCAAGATGCCAGAATAACTCACTTGGGGCCAATGCCTATAAAATTCAATACTCATATGGCCTGGTGAGCTTCATACTCTTGCCCAATGATAAAAAACGAAAAGAGGATTTAACATTACGTAAGAAATTCAAGTCTTTGATGTGGAGAGATCGAGTGAAACTCTTGATGCAATCTTGTACTCCACATGCTCTTTAGAGAGAAATTAATCTAAAGTTGAAGAGAAGGTTCATTGCCTCGAAGTGGAAACACATAGGGTTATGTCTCTTGCATCGCGCCGCAACGTTAAATTGTGCACTTGATGGGAGCAACTCATCGGTATCCAAATAAGTTTGATTTGTAGTTTGATTTTGAGTTTTTGATTTTTAGGATATATTAGATTTTTTTGATTAATCCTCATGTTTTTAGAGTGTTTGGATTTGATGTGAACACGCTTGGAGGCAAAGATCTTGAAGGAAATTACTCGGGGCTAAAACCCCCTTCAAAATATGACTTGGGGATCTTTTTGGGAGCCCAAGCTCGCCCAATAAGGCTAGGCGGATCTCCCAATACGCCTTGAGCGCAAAATTGAGAAGAGGTTCTCTCAAGCAAAGTCTACAAAAGCGACACGCTCTAGCTAAAGCGTTTATCGCTTAAGAGGAGGGACAGTCACAAAAGTGAACCCCGCCCTTTAGTGAAATGTTGCAAAAGTCATCAGAATATAGCTTAAGCAAGACTGGAGACTTCAAAAGTCAAAATGCAAAAGCCAAATGGTTAGAAAGACAAAAAATAAAAATGTTCTCCCTTTTTCCATTCCTCCTTTATCTCAAATTTGGTTCCAAAACTCTTGGTCTTCATTGTGAAAGCACAATCCAAAAGTCTACCTCACTTTTTCTCTCTTAAAATGGTAAATTTGTTCTCGAATTCATTTTGCCTTGTTTTAAGTTGGGGTAGTGTTTGAGTGAAAACTTCTCAACCTGGAGGGTTAAATTTTTATGTGAGTTGGCCGAATCTTGCTTTATTTTTGTTGATTGCATGTGTGTGGGTTGATATATTGTATTTGTGGAAGTCTTGAGCAACCATCTATACCGTCCAAGCATTTGCCATCATGGTTTTTGCCACACCAAGTTCAAGTACTCATAAAAGATCCACCACCATTACCTCCTTGAGGTTTAGGGTTAGAAACCTATCCTTGTTGAACTTAGGAGCTAGAGCATGCAAAAATCCTTGACCAGAAAACCTTGGTCAGAATCTAGAATGACCTTGCCAACTTGACTTTGAATGAGAAAAGCCACAATCATCCACACGAGACCTCTTAAGATAGAATGATTTACTTCATTAGAATAGTGCTCATATTCCGCTAGCCTTCAAACTCACTCAACAACAATAAATCACACGAAACTTTTTAAAATGCAAGAAGAAGAAGAGTAGAAGATTAAAAAAAATTGTTGTTGAAAAATGAGAGGAAGCCCCTCTATGTATAGACAACAAAGGGTAGTATGAACAAGTGTTTCTTGTGTCTTATCTGAAAAGTCATGACCTTTCCGAGAAGTCACAACCCTTTGGAAAAGTCACAACTTATTAAAAAAAGTAACAACTATTTGGAAAAGTCACAACTCATTGAAAAAACACAAACCCTTCGGAAAGTCACAATTTATCGGAAAAGTCATAACTCATTGAAAATGTCACAACCTAAGTTAGAGATATTATAGTAATTTAACATTCAAGTTAGGAGTTCATGATTTTAAGGTAATATATATATATATATATATATATATATATATATGATCAGTAAGTGTAGCAGGCAAAGCAATGTCTACATCCTCTAATACCATTCTTAAACGTATAAAGACGAGGATAATAATAAAAAAAATAAAAACTTACTATATTCAAATTCATGTGCCGATAAGGAGTAACCAAAACATCATTTCAAGTATAGAAATAAGATGCAAGACAATAATCTATATTTCTTTGGATAAGAATAAAATATCCATGAAATAAACTACCATATCAAAAGGTGAATTATTCCCTTTAAGAGAAGTTTTTACCCTATTACAAAAAAAATAAAGAAAAAGCAATATCGAAAAGTCTAATAAATATGATAATGATTCCTTAAAGAATTATTCATCATATCTTCTACGATGAATAATATTTCGAATACACTGCAAGAAAATATTGATATTAGAATCATGTATTATATAATATATCATTGATACAAATAATATAATCAAACAACTTAAAAATTACTTGGACATAAGCTTATATAAAATATGAGTTCAAGAGGAATATAAAAGAAATGCATGAAATAAAGAGGGTCAAAGCAAGGGTACCAAAATATTAATCCTTCAAAGAAGTTTTTAAAATAATGGAGAAGAAAAGAGACTGAGTATTCTACCAATCACATGTTATTCTTATTATATTAAATTTAAACTACTTTCTATATAACTTATCATCAATGATAAAATAAATAAGTGGTTACAAATTCCTCAATTGCAAGAATTAATGTTTGCCCTACTTAATGCAATAACCAATAAGTATTATTTTTACGTCTATATAGTACAACCAGCGAATATTGATAGCTGCATGAATTTATTAAAATGTATATTCAATTTTTTTTCACAAAAATATATTTGAATAGGGTTTAACTAAAGGATGAAATGATCAATAGTTTTTTTGTTGGATTGTTTCGTATTCAAAGTTAAACTGTAAAAAAAATAAAAAAGAAGTGTACAGACATTCAACTCGAGTGTGATGAAAAGTTCTTTTTGGTTTTGAGTTTGGTAATGAGTATAGTTGTATTTTTAGCGAAGGATATGGTAAGGTCGATGGAGAGGCGAACATGATAAGCTAGGATACGTGAATTCATCAAAATCTTCAAGTATGAACTAATCTTCATAGATAAGGGGATTGAGTTACACATTGGATTCACCATTCAAATTTTTCATTATAAGTCTACATAATGGTGGTATGTTTTGTCAAAGTGTGGATTTGTAATGTAAGAAATGATCGATTATACTAGGTATGAGCATTTGAAATGACTTATGTGCGGTTGGATCGTAAAGTTTGTTACTTTTGATTGTTAAATGACCTAAGGATGGGTTTCACTTAAAAGTGTTGGTTTACAGTAAGGCAAATGGTAGGAGTAGTTATGATGGTTGTTAGTATTGAAAGTGTGGACTTTAATGGAATGATGTGAAGAGTATCTGGAGTCATATAAATAGAGTATATGTACGATCGTAATGGGACTAGACTGGTGGATTATGGGTAGCTAAAAGTCAACGAAATGCAGTCAACTGAATGAAAATATTTGATATGGGCTCTTTAGAGGAAGCATTTAGTGTTATTTCACCTTGGTTCCATACATTCTTATGTGACCACCTATTTCATTATGTACATGGTTTGGATATGATTCACTAGCTATGCTCACACATTTTTTCCCTATTGTGGGTGGATCCCTAGTGGTGGATAGGGTGCTCCGATCCTGCGATGTCCTCTTGGTTGATTAGGACGTTTGTGAAGACTTGCTTATATCAAATGACATATTTGGTGTCGTGTTGGAGTTGTTGAAGTATTGCAGTGGTTCTACATGTACCACCTTACTTATAAGAATTTATAGAAGAGATACCATGGGTATTTACAGTTATTTGACAGTTTTAATATTAATCAAGTCCTCGTGGTCATATTTCGATTATGTGTGG
>NW_026019645.1:0-13752 GCF_900185275.1 Solanum verrucosum
GGACGCTCAGAGTAGGCACCAGAGTTATGTTGATCAGAGGCGTCGACCTTTGAGATTCTCTGTTGCTGACTGGGTATTCCTCCGTGTGTCGCCCATGAAGGGCGTGATCAGGTTTGGGAGGCGGGGTAAGCTTACCCCCAGGTACATTGGGCCTTTTGAGATACTCCTAACAGTCGGGGAGGTTGCTTATGAGTTGGCCCTACCTCCTGTATTTTCAGCCATCCACCCAGTGTTTCATGTTTCGATGTTACTGCGTTTTGAGCCCCGAATTTTGTTTCATTTTGGAACACAAGTTTGGGGTGATGTTTAGGGTGTCTTGACGGAGTCAAATTTGGACAGTTCGGTGCGGGTCTCACGATTCTCGTTTTGACTCCAAAATTGACCCTTCTCTGTTTGTTGTGATTTTGGTGTCTAAACGACTGTAATAACGTTGTGATACTGTTTTTGATAGCGGGGCAGCGTTTCGAGGACGTTCGGAAAGGGAAAGCTCCGGAAAAGTGATTTTGGAGCGCGTGTGATTGGCTACAGGTAGGCTACGGTTTTCCTCTCTTAGATTGAGCTCGAGAATGTGAATGCATGTTGATTAGTTGGGATTTGGGTTGGGTAGTTATTGAATCTTGCATAGGTGTTAAGAAATCATGTTTTTCGGCCTATTTCGGGAATTATCGGGTAACTGTGAGCATGCTTTGTGTTATTAACGGACCCTCCTCGCTATGTGGAGGGCTTGCATGCTTAATTATTGTTTATTTGAAGCATGTTGGGCCTTAGTTTAGGTTTGACTAGGGCTTGCCTTAGAAATACATTATTCGGATCCAATAGGCCTTAGTTTTGCCCCGACGTCGCTCGGCCGACTTAGATCCCTGTAGACTGGTATAGCAGACTTGAGTCTGATAGTTTGGGCCTTAGTTAGGCAATACGCTTGCTCCGACTTTAGTTATCCTTATTTTCCCCGATGTTACGGCTTCACGAGTTACATCGGCGACACTAGTTCTACTTCGCGGTTTGAATTTGATTTTCGATTTGGTTCCAAGGACTTACATTGATTGGCTATGTGTGGACGGTGTTTCATGGACAATTATGAGTATGGATCGATTGAGACTCTTTCAGCAGCTACATTGGCACCTTTATAGAGCATCCGGTTTAAGGTCCGGCCTCTATTGCCCAGATACTTATATAGAGCATCCGGTTTAAGGTCCGGCCTCTATTTCCTAGATACTTATATAGAGCATCCGGTTAGAGTTCCGACCTCATATACTTGATATTTGTGATTGATTACTTTGATATTTCTTGTGAGCATCCGGTTCGAGGTCCGGCCTCCGTACTGTCAGATTCTACTAATTAGGGTTGAGGTTCTGGTTTGATGTTCTTCGTTCTTGGGTTCTTTTATGCAATTCTCTTTAGTTATAGTTATTCTGTGTACTCGTCGGCTTATGGGGGTCCGTTCGGGTTTTTATTTAATTTGCGCACGAGTGTACCTTCTGGGCTTATGGGGTCCCAGTTAGGTGTAGTTAGCTTATAGATTACTTTAGTTAGTTCTTTATACACTCGTGTGCATTCCATTGTTACTTAGATTTCCGCTCTTGACCCTCGGTTTGTATTATTCCTTCTTTTCATATTGCCTTTACTTTTCAAGTTCAGTCGGCCTATGATGCCTACTGGGTACCTGTTGTTTTGGTACTCATGCTACGCTCTGCATCTATTTCGTGATGCAGGTCCGAGCACTAGTAGCCAGCGTTGATCGAGGTTGGAGCAGACTGATTCGGAGACGGGAGTGAGCACACAACGTTTTGTACTATTTCAGTCTCCATCTGTATATATAGACTTGTCTTTTACCTTTCGAGACAGTCCAGTATCTGTTGTCTACTTTTGGGACTTGTACTCATTTTGTTAGAAGCTCTGTACTAGTGACTTCCAGGTTCTGGGAGGGATCTTTATTTGTATATATGTTTTTGGTTTGCTTCCGCCTGTTTATATTGTTATTTGCCTACTCTTGTTTAGTTTCTACCCTCAGACCCATTACTTGTTGTTCCGGGTTACGGGTTGGCTTACCTACTGGTGGGTTATAGTAGGTGCCATCATGACTTGAGAAATCGGGTCGTGACAAGTTGGTATCAGAGCCCCAGGTTTATCGGTCTCACTTGTACAGAGCTAACGTCTAGTAGAGTCCTGCGGATCGGTGCGGAGACGTCCGTAACTTATCTTCGGGAGGCTACAGGATGTCCTTAGGAAAATTTCCTCTTTTGTTTCGCTTTCGTGCATCGTGTGTCTTATTGGTTTCTGGAAATCTCACTTGTTTCACTCTTTCGCAGGATGGCTCGCTCGCGAGGTGGCCCGGCCAGGGGTGGCGCCCCCGGGTCTGTAGGCAGAGCCTCAGTTTGGGGTAGACGCTGACCCGAGGTCGAGGCAGGGCCGTAGCACCAACCCGAGATAGGGAGGAGGAGCCTCAGGCAGCATATGTACCTCCACAGCCGGTGGGCCGGGGCCAGCCCAGCCACCACCTGCACCAGCTGCAGCTGCAGCTCCTGATCTTCATGCTCTGACTGACTCAGATACTAGCAGCACCAGCCCAACCAGCCGCAGGGTCAGCCTGCCGCAGCGGCACCAGAGGTTCAGCCGCCACCAGTTCATGTGGCGGTCGTGTCAGACTTAAAGGACGGGGAGATGCCACTGCGCAAGCAGAAGATGCTCGGGGTATTCCAGAGGTTGGCACCGCCGATTTCTCAGGGGCGATGGGGGAGGATGCCTACGAGTTCCAGCTCACTTGTCAGGAGCAGCTACAGTCAGTAGGCCTCTTGGAGTCGAGAGGAGCCGACTTCACTGCTCATCAGTTTCGTGGGCCAGCCAGGCAGTGGTGGCGCTCGTATCGAGAGTCCAGGCCAGTTGGATCGCCTCCTGTATCTTGGAGTGAGTTCTCAGAGGCTTTCTTAGCTCGGTTCATGCCACGGAGCGTCAGGGATAGGCTTCGTGATCAGTTCTCCAGATTGGAGCAGGGCCCTATGACCGTCTCAGTACGAGACGAGATTCCATGAGTTGTCTCGACATGCTACCATGATCCTACCCACGGAGGAGGAGAGAGTTCGTTGTTTTGTACGTGGGTTGCGGTACCGTCTGGGTCGACACAGAGCATTTAGTTTCTGCCGGCCGTTCATTTCTGATGTAGTTGACCATGCCCGATCCATGGAGCATATTCATGCGAGGCCCAAGGGGGGCAGCGATAAGAGGGCACGCTACCATGGGCAGCTACAGTGGGTCCGACTAGAGGGATAGACTCTATGATAGACCCCGCCAGAGGTTCCAGCAGGGTCAGTCCAGTCGTCCTGTTCAGGCGGCATTACCTGCTTCTGAGGGAGGCCAGTATCACCAGGTGGTCCTAGTACGGGCCAGAGTTCGAGGGGATCAGATTCCTCCCTTCCTACCGCAGTCGGGTTACTTCAGGGCGTTCAGCTTCGGGGTGTTTTGATTGCGGTGCTCCTTGACCATTGGTCAGAGAGTGCCCCCGGCGAGGGCGAGGAGCGATTGTACCAGCTCCCTTGCACCTAGACCAGTTTCAGCAGTGCCCCCTCTAGCTAGAGGTTGGTCAGGACCAGGGTCGTCGGGACAGCCGACAGGGTACCAGGCGGAGCTCGAGGAGGCAGGCTAGGTGGTAGATCAGATGCATCGGGCATAGGTGCTCAGGGCCATTTCTACGCAGCCCGGCGAGGGCGACGGCTGAGGCATCTGACGATGTTATCACAGGTACGCTTTTATTATGCCATCAGCCTGCTACAGTATTATTTGATCCCAGGTCCACATTCTCGTATGTATCTGTTTATTTTGCTCTTCGATCGGGTAAAGGTCTGTGTCTTTGGCAGAGCCAGTTCATGTCGACTCCGGTGGGTGATTCCTTCGTAATGGATCATATATTGCGATCTTGCTTAGTGACTATCCAGGGTTGTGATAGTAGAGTTGATCTTTTTTCTAGATATGGTTGATTTTGATGTCATTCTGGGCATGGACTGGTTATCCCCTTACCATGCGGTCTTGGATTGCTACGCCAAGACTGTTACCTTAGCGATGCCTGACATTCCCCCAGTGTTCTGGCAGGGTGCTTATAGTCACACACCGACAGGGATCTTCTCTTTTATACGGGCTAGACGGTTGGTTGCTTCTGGGTGTTTAGCTTATTTGCCTTATGTGGGAGATGTAAGTAGAGATGACTCTTCAGTTGACTCAGTTCCCGTGGTTAGGTTATAGATTACTTTAGTTAGTTCTTTGTACACTCGTGTGCATTCCCTTGTTAGTTAGATTTTAGTTCTTGACTTCAGTTTGTGTTATTCCTTCTTTTCATATTGCCTTTACTATTCAAGTTCAGTCGGCCTATGATGCCTACTGGGTACCGGTTGTTTTGGTACTCATGCTACGCTCTGGATCTATTTCATGATGCAGGTCCAGGCAATAGTAGCCAGCGTTGATTGAGCTTGGAGCATACTGATCCGGAGATGGGAGTGAGCACACGACATTTTGTACTATTTCAGTCTCCATCTGTATATATAGACTTGTCTTATACCTTTCAGACAGCCCAATCTCTGTTGTCCACTTTTGGGACTTGTACTCATTTTGTTAGTAGTTCAGTACTAGTGACTTCCAGGTTCTGGGAGTAATCTTTATTTGTATATATGTTTTTGGTTTGCTTCCGCCTATTTATATTGTTATTTGCCTACTCTTGTTTACTTTCTAATTTCAGACCCATTACTTGTTGTTCCGGGTTAAGGGGTGGTTTACCTACTCGTGGGCTATAGTAGGTGCCATCATGACTTCAGAAATCGGGTCGTGACAAGTTAGTATCAGAGGCCAGTATCACCAGGGTGGTCCTAGTACGGGCCAGAATTCGAGGGGATCAGATTCGCTCCCTTCCTACCGCAGTCGGGTTACTGCAGGGCGTTCAGCTTGGTCCAGAGAGTGCCCCCGGCGAGGGCGAGGAGCGATTGTACCAGCTCCCCTTGCACCTAGACTAGTTTGAGCGGTGCCCCTTCTAGCTAGAGGTGGCGATCAGGACCAGGGTCATCGGGACTCCTGATAGGGTACCAGAGGCGGAGCTCGAGGAGGCAGGCTACGTGGTAGATCAGATGCATCGGGCATAGGTGCTCAGGGCCATTTCTACGCAGCCCCGGCGAGGGCGTTGGCTGAGGAATCTGACGATGTTATCACATGTACCCTTTTATTATGCCATCAGCCTGCTACATTATTATTTGATCCCAGGTCCACATTCTCGTATGTATCTGTATATTTTGCTCCTCGATTGGATATGAGGTCTAAGTCTCTGGCAGAGCCAGTTCATGTTTCGACTCCGGTGGTTGAGTCCTTAGTAGTTGATCAGATATTGCGATCTTGCTTAGTGACTATCCAGGGTTGTGATAGTAGAGTTGATCTTATTTTGCTAGACATGGTTGATTTTGATGTGATTCTGGGCATGGACTGGTTATCCCCTTACCATGCGGTCATGGATTGCTACGCCAAGACTGTTACCTTAGCGATGCCTGACATTTCCCCAGTGTTGTGGCAGGGTGCTTATAGTCACACACCGACAGGGATCATCTCTTTTATATAGGCTAGACGGTTGGTTGCTTCTGGGTGTTTAGCTTATTTGGCTTATGTGCGAGATGTAAGTAGAGATGACTCTTCAGTTGACTCAGTTCCTGTGGTTAGAGAGTTTTCATATGTGTTCCCTACAGGCCTACCTGGCCTACCTCCAGATGGTGACATTGATTTTGCCATATATTTGGAGCCCGACACCCGTCCTATTTCTATTCCGCCTTACCGGATGGTTCCTACAGAGCTCAGGGAGCTCAGTGTTCAGTTAGAGGGTCTCTTAGGTAGGGGGTTTATCCGTCCGAGTGTGTCGCCTTGGGGTGTTCCATATCTGTTTGTGAAGAAGAAGGCTGGGTCTATGAGGATGTGTATTGACTACAGGCAGTTGAATAAGGTGACGGTGAAGAACCGTTACCCCATGCCTCGTATTGATGATTTGTTTGATCAGCTTCAGGGTGCCGATATGTTTTCTAAGATTGATTTGAGGTCCGGGTACCATCAGCTGAGGATTAGGGCAGCAAACATCACTAAGACCGCATTTAGGACTCATTACGGCCACTATGAGTTCCTTGTGATGTCTTTTGGGTTGACTAATGCCCCTGCTGCCTTCATGGACTTGATGACACGTGTGTTCGGGCCATACCTTGATTTATTTTTCATCGTCTTCATTGATGACATACTGTTATACTCGCAGAGCCGGAGTGAGCATGAGCAGTATTTGAGGATAGTGCTCCAGAATTTGAGAGATCATCGGCTTTATGCCAAGTTCTCAAACTGTGAGTTTTGGCTTGAGTTTGTAGCCTTCTTGGGGCACGTGGTGTCCAAGGAGGGTATTAGGGTTGATCCGGCGAAGATTGAGGCTATTCGTGATTGGCACAGGCCCACTTCTGTTACTGAGGTTCGTAGCTTCGTCGGGTTAGCGAGTTACTACAGACGCTTTGTTGAGGGCTTTTCTACTATTGCAGCCCCGTTGACTCGATTGACTCGTGTTGATGTTCCTTTTTTTGGTCAGAGGAGTGTGAGGCGAGCTTTTTGAGGCTTAAGGAGTTATTGACCACCGCTCCTATATTGACTCTTCCAGTTGAGGGCGAGGGCTTCACAGTTTATTGTGACGCATCCGGCGTTGGTTTGGGTTGTGTATTGATGCAGCAGGGCCGGGTTATTGCTTATGCGTCGAGGCAGCTTAGATCAATGAGCGCAACTACCCCACTCATGACTTGGAGTTGACGGCGGTAGTTTTCGCGCTTAAATTTGGAGGCACTACCTGTATGGAGTTCGATGTGAGATCTATACCGATCATAGGAGTCTTCAGTACATCATGAGCCAGAGGGATCTTAATTCGAGGCAGCGTCGTTGGATTGAGCTCCTGAAGGACTACGACCTCTCTATTATCTATCATCCGGGCAAGGCGAATGTGGTAGCGGATGCCTTGAGTCGGAAGGCAGTGAGTATGGGTAGTCTAGCCTTCTTATCTGTTGAGGAGCGACCCTTAGCTTTGGACATTCAGTCCTTAGCTAATAGCATGGTTCGGTTGGATATCTCAGATTCTAGACGCGTTTTCGCCTTTATGGGAGTTCAGTCTTCTTTGCTTGATAGGATCCGTGGTTGCCAGTTTGAGGATGATACTTGGTGGCCCTTAGAGATCGAGTGTTAGCGGGTGATGGTGGTCAGGCTACCTTAGATCCTGATGGAGTGTTGAAATTTGCCGGCGCATCTGTGTTCCGAGAGTTGGAGATTTGATACAGTTGATACTTTCTGAGGCTCATGAGTCTAGATACTCTATCCATCCGGGCACAGCGAAGATGTATCGTGATTTGAGGCAGCATTACTGGTGGAGTGGCATGAGGAGAGATATTGCTGACTTTGTTTCCCGTTGCTTGTGCTGCCAGCAGGTAAAGGCCGAGAATTTGAGGCCTGGTGGCGAGTTCCAGAGATTACCAATTCCGGAGTGGAAGTGGGAGCGTATCACTATGGACTTCGTTGTGGGGTTGCCTCGGACTTCTAGAGGTGTTGACAGCATTTGGGTCATCGTGGATCGATTGACCAAGTCAGCACACTTCCTTCCTGTTCATACTACTTTAGTGCCGAGAGGTTGGCTCGTATCTACATTAGGGAGGTAGTCCGTCTTCATGGCGTGCCTGTTTCTATCATTTCAGACCGGGGTTCACAGTTCACTTCCAGCTTTTGGAGGGCTATTCAGGAGGAGTTGGGAACCCGTGTCCACCTTAGCACAGCATTTCACCCACAGACGGATGGTCAGTCAGAGCGTACTATTCAGGTCCTTGAGGATATGTTGCGGGCCTGTGTTATGGATTTTGGAGGTCAGTGGGACCAGTTTTGCCTTTGGCGGAGTTTGCGTACAACAACAGCTACCACTCTAGTATTTAGATGGCCCGTTTGAGGCCTTATATGGTAGGGTTGTCCTCTCCAGTTGGTTGGTTTGAGTCTACAAAGCCTTGGCCGCGTGGTACAGATATGCTTTAGGAGGCCCTGGATCAGGTGAGGGTGATTCTGGATAGGCTCAGGACGCACAGAGTAGGCACCAGAGTTATGTTGATCAGAGGCGTCGACCTTTGAGATTCTCTGTTGCTGACTGGGTATTCCTCCGTGTGTCGCCCATGAAGGGCGTAATCAGGTTTGGGAGGCGGGGTAAGCTAGCCCCAGGTACATTGGGCCTTTTGAGATACTCCGAACAGTCGGGGAGGTTGCTTATGAGTTGGCCCTACCTCCAGTATTTTCAGCCATCCACCCAGTGTTTCATGTTTCGATGTTGCGGCGGTATGTTCCTGATGAGTCCCATGTGCTCTAGTATGGTATAGTCGAGTTGGATGATCGTTTGACATTTGTAGAGGAGCCAGTTGCCATTCTAGCCAGAGATGTGAGGAGATTGCGCTAGAGATCCATTCCTGTTGTTAAGGTCCGTTGGAGGCATCGTCCAGTCGAGGAGGCTATCTGGGAGACCGAGCAGAGATGCGGGAGCAGTTTCCCGCCTTGTTTGAGCCTTCAGGTACTCTGATATACCGTGAGTTTACGGTATTTCTAATACATTTCACTTACAAGTTGTGTGTGTCTAGGGCCTTTTTATATTGGTTTTTATGTATTTTATCATGTTTTGCAGGAAAGGTGTCCAGGCGCGGAAGTCAGAGACAGCTGAAGGAAATGCAGAAAAAGGCATCCACGGAGGTCATCTACAGACCGTAGGTCCATTACGGTCCGTAGGTGATGACCGTAGATCAGCAGGAATGTGTTGAGGACAAATCAGGGAAATCTGACCAAGGGTGGAACCACGGTGCCCATTGACGGTCCGTAGATTGATCTATGGACCGTACTTTGATCCGTAGAGTGAGACTGCGAGGGTTCCAGTACCTGATTTTTGAAGATGCTAAGTATGGAGCTACGGAAGGGATTGACGGACCGTAGGTCGATCTACGGTCCGTGCTGCTGGTCCGTCGTTTGCTTCAGAGAAGCTGATTGTTGGATGCTGAAATATTTTCTAAGTCCCAAGTGACGGAAGGGACTTACGGACCGTAGATCCATCGACGGTCCGTAAGTCAGTCTCGTGGATCGAAGACGCGTACCTGAACAAAACTTTCCTTAATTTGTTTCCTTTTTTATTTAGGATTTGTTTTCTATAAATAGGACATGTAAACCTTGTTTTTGGGGGTTAGACACTATTATTCTATTTTTGCTTTGTAACTTTGGAGATTAATTTGCAACCCTAGCAATTATTGATTTCCCAAGTTCGTTTTGAAGATTTTGGCTTTGCAATTCAAGTTAATTTTCTGGGTTTATTATTCTCTTTACGTAAGTTCATGATTTTCCATCTACAATTATGAATTGTGTTCTTGCTAATATGAGTAACTAAATCCACAACTAGGGTTGTGGGAACCATGATCAATTAACAAAGTATGAATAGTAAATAAGCAATTCTTAACTAGTATTTTGCATGCATTGATAATTCTTTCGTTTAGAAGTCTTTTTAACGGTGGCCAACGTTAGAACTCGCCTTGTTACTACTTGCCGGACCAAGGAGGTAATTAACAAGAAAAGACTTATCAACATAGATTTAGTGTGATACTATCTAATAGCTAGTGTCGATTGGTGCGAAGTAATAACTAAGCCAAACATCGATTATGATGTCTAATATGAGGTAAAGGTAAGGGTTAGTAAATTATACACACGTAGCCGGACCAAGGTGCGGGGTGAAATTTCTAGATGCCGGACCAAGGATTTAGAGATACCTAACTTATCACTTTGCATGTAATACACTAGAAAAGGATTGCTATTACTAGGATTACTGCGTTATGAGATTATGGGAAACACGCGTACCCTAGTTATTTCTCTTATCTTGATAACAACCAAAGTTGAATTTAATTATTGATTACAATATTAAGTCTTACTATTTGTTTTACACAAGCACAACCCCCTTTTTATTACCTGTTTCTGGAAATAATTTGACTAATCGAATATAATTGTTGGTTAAAAGTAAAGTCTAAACCATTTTCCTCGTGGGATCGATCCCAACCTACAAGTTGGGTTCTTTACTTGATAACGATCGCTTATGCTTCTGAAAGGAGGTGTAATTTGAGCGTATCAAATTTTGGCGCCGCTGCTGGGGAATCTGGCTTTTATGACTTACTGGGACCCCAAGTCATTTATGAGCTTACTGGGACTGACAGTTCGGTCACCTGGTCGTTCGTTTGGTCTTGGTGCGAGTTTTTGTGTTTTGGAGCTTATGAACCTTGAACGATCATTTTCGATCAAAAGTTCAAGAAGATGACATCGAAATCCAATTTTGACGATTCCATCAGCTCTGGAAGGGTCATTTTAGGCTGTTAGCATGGTCGTCATGACTCCCGAGGTTTTCAGTGTGAGTCGGTGCGATTAGGCGTTTTAACTTTAAGTTTAAGCCTAAGTTTGACTTTGGTCAACATTCTGAGTAAACGCGCTCGGATGAGAATTCCGTCAGCGTGGTTAGCTCCGGAATGTCGAGTTTGGTCTAGATTGACCCTTCTTTTGTGTCTGGAGGTTTTCGATATCTTTTCGAGCCCTTTTGTGGGTTTTGACTTAAAATGGCTTTTGAAAGTGGGACCCACTTTTTATCGAAATGACCTCTGATGGAAATTTGACTCGCCGTTGAGTCTGGAATGTCGAAATTGGTATGGTTGCATATCTCGTTTGCATGCACGGGGTTCCGAACGAGATCGGAGTACCCCGTCGGAGTTTTTAGTTGTTGGAAAAATTGCAGAAAATCTGCAATATAATGCAGATTTTCAGCAATATTTCCCAAAACTTTAACCCTCATAGCTCTCTCATCTCTCAACCGATTTGGGCGATTCAAAAGTCAAAGTTGTGAGATTTTCGAGGACAACGTGTTGGTGAGCTCGGATAGTGATTTGGAGTCCCCGTTCGAGGTAATTTCGCGATAAAACCTGACTGCAGTACCTTTTTCGAGCCTTTGTTTTTGGTATTATTGTTTTGGTCATATCTCACTCATTTTACCTCGGTTTTGGGTGATTCGAAGTCTCACGTGTTGAGAATTGTCGTGGCTTCATCGTAGAGTGTTCAAAGAGTGTTGGACACCATTAGATTCTTGTAGATCTCGAGTTTAGGCTGCTGCTGTTTTCTTTTTTTTAGTTGATTAAAATGGGATTTTCTTGCTTGTTGGTTTTGCTGCGTTTTGAGCCCCGAATTTGTTTCATTTTGGAACACAAGTTTGGGGTGATGTTTAGGGTGTCTTGACGGAGTCAAATTTGGATAGTTCGGTGCGGGTCCCACATTCTCGTTTTGACTCCAAATTGACCCTCTCTGTTTGTTGTGATTTTGGTGTCTAAACGACTGTAATAACGTTGTGATACTATTTTTGATAGTGGGGCAGCGTTTCGAGGACGTTCGGAAAGGGAAAGCTCCGGAGAAATGATTTTGGAGCGCGTGTGATTGGCCTACATGTAGGCTATGGTTTTCCTCTCTTAGATTGAGCTCGAGAATGTGAATGCATGTTGATTAGTTGGGATTTGGGTTGGGTAGTTATTGAATCCTACATAGGTGTTAAGAAATCATGTTTTCGACCTATTTCGGAATTATCGGGTAACTGTGAGCATGCTTTGTGTTATTAACGGACCCTCCTCGCTATGTGGAGTGCTTGCATGCTTAATTATTGTTTATTTGAAGAATGTTGGGCCTTAGTTTAGGTTTGACTAGGGCTTGCCTTAGAAATACATTATTCGGATCCAATAGGCCTTAGTTTTGCCCCGACGTCGCTCGGCCGGCTTAGATCCCTGTAGACTGGTATAGCAGACTTGAGTCTGATAGTTTGGGCCTTAGTTAGGCGATACTCTTTCTCCGACTATAGTTATCCTTACTTTCCCCGATGTTACGGCTTCACGAGTTACATCAGCGACACTAGTTCTACTTCGCGGTTTGAATTTGATTTTCGATTTGGTTCCAAGGACTTACATTGATTGGCTAAGTATGGACGGCGTTCCACGGACATTTATGAGTGTGTATCGATTAGGACTCTTTCAGCACCTACATTGGCACCTTTATATAGCATCTGGTTTAAGTTCCAACCTCTATCGCCCAGATACTTATATAGAGCATCCAGTTTAAGGTCTGGCCTTATTTCCCAGATACTTATATAGAGCATCCGGTTAGAGTTCCGGCCTCATATACTTGATATTTGTGATTGGTTACTTGGGTACTTCTTGTGAGCATCCGGTTAGAGGTCCGGCCTCCGTACTGTCAATTTTACTAATTAGGGTTGAGGTTCTGATTCGTGTTCTTCGTTCTTGGGTTCTTTTATGCAATTCTCTTTAGTTATAGTTATTTGGTGTACTCGTCGGGCTTATGGGGGTCCGTTCGGGTTTTTATTTAACTTGCGCACGAGTGTACATGCTGGGCTTATGGGGGCCCAGTTAGGTGTAGTTAGGTTATAGATTACTTTACTTAGTTCTTTGTACACTCGTGTGCATTCCCTTGTTAGTTAGATTTTAGTTCTTGACTTCGGTTTGTGTTATTCCTTCTTTTCATATTGCCTTTACTTTTCAAGTTCAGTTGGCCTATGATGCCTACTGGGTATCGGTTGTTTTGGTACTCATGCTACGCTCTGCATCTATTTCGTGATGCAGGTCCGGGCACTAGTAGCCAGCGTTGATCGAGCTTGGAGCAGACTGATCCGGAGACGGGAGTGAGCACACGACATTTTGTACTATTTCAGTCTCCATCTGTATATCTAGACTTGTCTTATACCTTTCGAGACAGTCCAGTCTCTGTTGTCCACTTTTGGGACTTGTACTCATTTTCTTAGTAGCTCAATACTAGTGACTTCCAGGTTCTGGGAGGGATCTTTATTTGTATATATGTTTTTGGTTTGCTTCTGCCTGTTTATATTGTTATTTGCCTACTCTTGTTTAGTTTCTACCCTCAGACCATTACTTGTACTTGTTGTTCCGGGTTACGGGGTGGCTTACTACTGGTGGGTTATAGTAGGTGCCATCATTACTTGAGAAATCGGGTCGTGACAAGTTAGTATCAGAGCCTCAGGTTCACCGGTCTCACTTGTACAGAGCTAACGTCTAGTAGAGTCCTACGGATCGATGCGGAGACATCCGTAACTTATCTTCGGGAGGCTACAGGATGTCCTTAGGAAATTTCCTCTTTTGTTTCGCTTTCGTGCATCGTGTGTCTTATTGGTTTCTGGAAATCTCACTTGTTTCACTCTTTCGCAGGATGGCTCGCTCGTGAGGTGGCGCGGCCAGGGGTGGCGCACCCGGGTCTGCAGGCAGAGCCTCAGTTTGGGGTAGACGTCGACCCCGAGGTCGAGGCAGGGACGTAGCACTAGCCCAAGATAGGGTGGAGGAGCCTCAGGCAACATATGTACCTCCACAGCCGGTGGGGCCGGGGCCAGCCCAGCCACCACCTGCACCAGCTGCAGCTGCAGCTCTTGATCTTCATGCTCTGCTGACTCAGATACTAGCAGCTATTGGGGAGATACGACAGGGACCAGCACCATTCCCAGCAGCACCAGCTCCAGGCCGCAGGGTCAGCCTGCCGCAGCAACACCAGAGGTTCAGCCGCCACTAGTTCATGTGCGGTGTCGTGTCAGACTTAAAGGACGGGGAGATGCCACTGCGCGAGCAGAAGATGCTCGGGGTATTCCAGAGGTTGGCACCGCCGATATTTCAG
>NW_026019646.1:0-16639 GCF_900185275.1 Solanum verrucosum
GATTTTTAGGATTTAGGGTTTAGAGGTTAGGGTTTTGTAGGTGTTTTAAATGGGTTTTAGGGTTGGTTTTAGGGTTTCTTCAAGTTTAGGATTTAGGGTTATAGGTTTAGGATTTAGGGTTTTAGGTTAAGGTTTAGGGATTAGTGTTTTTTTAGGTTTAGGGTTTTAGGTTAAGGTTTTTCTCTAGGTTTTTACAGTGTTGTGTGTCATTTGGTCGATTTGTGTCATGGTCTGATCTGCATGGATTAGCTTGTCGAGTCTAAGAGAACGAAGTTGCACCTGAAAAGTGAGGGGGTAGAGAGCCATGTGATTGCTTGAGCCTGAAATGCTTGCTTCTATACAAGTGTCGTTTAGAGTCGTAGTGCGTCCCTTGAGTACAAACAACGAATTTAAGTTGAGGGTGTTGATATACGGTGAGTTTACGGTATTTCTAATACATTTCACATACAAGTTGTGTGTGTCTAGGGACTTTTTGTATTGGTTTTTATGTGTTTTTATCGAATTTTGCAGGAAAAATGTTCAGGTGCGGAAGTATAGAGATAGCTAAAAGAAATGCAGAAAAAGGGCATTCACGGAGGTGATCGACGGACCGTAGGTCCATTGATGGTCCGTAGGTGATGACCGTAGATCAGCAGGCAAGGTATGGAAGACGAATCAGGGAAATCTGACCAAGTGTGGAATCAGGGTGGCCATTGACGGTCCGTAGATCAATCTACGGACCGTACTGATTGATTCGTAGATTGAGACTGTGAGGGTTCCAGTACCTGATTTTTGAAGATTCTAAGTGTGGAGCTACGGAGGGGATTGACGGACCATAGATCGATTTACGATCCGTACTGCAAGTCCGTCGTTTGCTTCAGAGAAGCTGATTTTTGGAAGCTAAAATATTTTCTAAGTCCTGGCTGACGGAAGGGACTTACGGACCGTAGATCCATCGACGGTCCGTAAGTCAGTCTCGTGGAATGAAGACGTATGCCTGAACAAACTTTCCTTAATTTGTTTCCCTTTTAATTTAGGATTTGTTTTCTATAAATAAGGCATGTAAACCTCGTTTTTAGGGGTTAGACATTGTTATTCTAGTTTTACTTTGTGACTTGGGAGATTAATTTGAAAACCTAACAATTATTGATTTCCTATGTTCGTTTTGAAGATTTTGGCTTTGCAATTCAAGTTGAATTTCTGGGTTTATTATTCTCTTTACGTAAGTTCATGATTTCTTAATCTATAACTATGAATTATTTTCTTGCTAATATGGGTAACTAAATCCACAACTAGGGTTGTGGGAACCATGAGCGATTAACAATGTATGAATAGTAAATAAGCAATTCTTGAATAGTGTTTTGCATGCATTGATAATTCTTTCGGTTAGAAGTCTTTTTAACGAGTGCACGCGTTAGAACTCGCTTTGTTGCTACTTGCCGGACCTAGGAGATAATCAACAAGAAAAGAATTATCAACATAGATTTAGTGTGATACTATCTAATAGGCTAGTGTCGATTGGTGCGAAGTAATAGCTAAGCCAAACATCGATTATGATGTCTAATATGAGGTAGAGGTAAGGGTTAGTAAATTATACACACGTAGCCGGACCAAGGTGCGGGGTAACATTCTCTAGATGTCGGACCAAGAATTTAGAGATACCTAACTTATTTCTTTGCATGTAGTACACTAGGAAAGGATAGCTATTACTAGGATTACAGCATTATGAGCTTGTGGAGAACACGTATACCCTAGTTATTTCTCTCATCTTGATAACAACCAAAATTGAGTTTTGATTACTGATTACTTATTAAATTCTTACTATTTGTTTCACACAAACAGAACCCCCCCCTTTAATTACCTGTTTCTGGAAGTAATTTGACTAATTGAATATAATTGTTGGTTAAAGTAAAGTCTCAACAATTTTCCTTGTGGGATCGACCCCAACCTACAAGTTGGGTTCTTTACTTGATAACGATCGCTTATGCTTCTTTAGGGAGGTGTAATTTGAGCGTATCAGCCCTATACCTCCTTCTGTACAAGGTAGGCTCATGGTGTCTAGAGATGCCCAATGATACTTTCTTTTATCCAAATCTCTTCCCCAGAAGAAGTCTGTAATAATGGCTTCAATGTATTTAATAGTAGTGCTGGGAGGGGAAATTGCAGCCATAGTATGTATAGGTATAGATTGCAATGCATGTTTGATCAAAGTAATTCTGCCCCCAAAACTAAGTACCCTTGCCTACCAACCACACCCTTTTTTAGAGACCTTCTCCACTAAAGGTGAATAATAAATGATCCTTTGTCTACCAATATAAAAAGGACATCCTAAATAAGTAATAGGACTACTCTTCTGGGAAAAATTAGTAACATCTTGAATGGTATGATGATGTCCTGTGATGTATTGTCTGGAACCATAAAGTGACTCTTTGCTTTGTTAATAAGCTAACCAGAGTATGTTCATACTCCCCTAAATTGTCCATAATGAGCTTAAGGGAATGTCTGTCAGTGGAAGCAAAAACAATAACATCATCTGCAAAACTCAAATGATTGATTTGAGGTCCTTTAGGCTCCAAATAAAAGCCTTTATAATTTGGATTCTGATGTAGAGAATTAAGCAACCTAGTCAATACCTTTGCTCCTAAAATAAATAGGGCCGGGGATAAAGGGTCTCCTTGCTTAAGTCCTCTAGTGGAGTGAAAGAATCCATGCCTATGACCATTAATGATAATAGAATACCAATTGTTACTCATTAATCTCCAAACTAAATCAATAAAAATCTCCCCAAATCCAAACTTCCTTAAAACCAAACATGTGAATGACCAAGACACCCTGTCATATGCCTTGGTCATATCAAGTTTGATAACCACATTATTTCATGTATTGGGTTTTTTTGATACCATGAGTAATTTCTTGTGCAAGCATGATACTTTCTGTAATACTTCTCCCTCTTACAAAGCCAGACTGATTATCTGATAATAATAGGGGCAAAATAGTAGCCAATCTCATGCTCAAAAATTTAGAAATGATCTTATTGGTAAAGTTACGAAGGATGATAGGTCTAAGGTCAGTGAATTTAGTAGGTTGTTCAGTTTTTGGAATCAAAACCAAACATGCATGGGACATGAACTTAGGCATAATGTTACCACAAAAAAAAGATTGAATAGCTGCCAGTATATCTTCTTTAATGATATTCCAACAAACTTGATAAAATTTGCCTCCTATACCATCTGGACCTGCTGCTGAACTTGGGTTCATAGCAAACACAACTTGTCTAAGTTCCTCTATATTAGGCATTACTTGCATCCTCTCATTCTGTTCATGAGTGACTACTGATGGAATAAGCTGAAGAATACTTTCATCTATTCTCTCATACTGACCAGTGAACATTTGTTGATAATAATCACATGATGCCTGTGCTATTTGTTCCTCCCCATGTATCCATACCCCATTTTCAGTACAGATTTTATGTAAAAATAACCTCCTTCTTCTACCTCTCATAAAAGCATGAAAGTATTTAGTGTTGGCATCACCATCCTTAAACCATTGTAATCTTGTCTTTTGTTTAAGAATAGCTTCTTCCATTTTCAAATACCTAATGTAGGTGCGAGTCATCTGATGTAATTTCTGCCTAACAGCTTCATTGTTATCTGTCATAAGTTCTTCTTCAGATTTCCTGATAGTGTCCTCAAATTCCTTAACCGTAGTAAAGATATCACCATACTCTCTTTTAGACCAGTTGCTAAGTGTTGATGTGACTCTTTTTATTTTGTGATGTAATCTCCACATCGGATTGCCAGTAACTCCCTTTTCCTAGCACTGTTGGACTGTTTTCAAGAAAATGACAATGTCAACCCAAAAATGTAGGAACTTGAAATATTTGATATGACTCTCGGTAACCCTATTCATTTCCATCAACATAGGACTATGATCAGAACGAACAGAAGATAAATTTTCAATGGTAGTTTGTGGCATAACCTCTAACTATTTATCATTAACAATAGCCCTATCTAATCTCTTCCAAACTCTAGCTTCTGCATCCATTTGATTGCACCATGTGAATGATAGCCCTGTGTATCCTAGATCAGTCAATCCACATGCCTCTATAAATCCAATAAATTCAAAGCTCTTATTCATATTGTAAGGTATTCCCCCAAGTTTCTCCTCAACAGAGATGATAACATTGAAATCACCAATTGTACACCAGGGTAAACCCATATTAGCATAAAAATTGATCCTTTCCCACAAAGCTCTCCTCATATATTCCTTGCATTTAGCATAGATAAAGGACATCATTAATTTCTCAGAATTATCTATGTGATGAAAAGTTACTGTGATAGGTTGATCATGTTTTTCCAAAATCTGACCAGTCACTTCATTAGACCAAAAAACCAAATTTTCCCATTAGTATGACTGACTGCATGATCCATCTGTAGTTGACCCCTTACCTTATTAAGCTGAGAGTTATCTGCAAATGGCTCCAGGATAGCAATAATAGATAAATGATGCATATTCTTGAGTGCTTGAAGCCTTTCCAAGGATCCTTTGGTATTGATACTTCTAGCATTCCAGTAAATAGCTTTACTTATTAATAACCTTTTGATTTGGACCTAGTCATGGGCCTGCTAGAAGTGTCAGATTTGCTAGTAATATTTTGTTGAGGGTTGTGCCTAGTTTGTTTCCTTCCTCTAGGGGATAAATCCTGTTGTTCTGTCATTCTCTGAACATCAGTAACTTTATCCTTAAAGGAGGAACAAAATACTTGACCAGTATATGGCTGGGTATCTGGTGTTTCTTCATCAGAGTCCTCCAAAGATTGATTATCAGGATCCAGATCATCCTCAGAATTGAGTGCCCCATAATCATCAGGAGGCACCTTAGCCATGTTACCCTCAGTAACCTGGGCATCAGCATAGCCTTCAGTCTGTTGACTTGTATCTATCCCAGCTGTATCTTTACCAATATTCTGTTGCAATCTCTTTTTTATAGCCTCTCTTTTCTTTTTACTCAATCTATCCCCTGATTTGTTATTAAATCTGCCCTGTTGTTGCCCTGTATCTGTGACCTGTGGAGTGGCAAGTGTCTGTTGATTCTTGAAGGGGGTAGCAGGGGCTCTAAAGTCTCCTCTATGGTCAAATTCCACTTCCTCATGTCTACCATGAGTCAGTTCCCCCACTCTGTAGGTCAGTATCTGTCTCCTGTCCCCTCCCATCCAAACCTCCAACAACTCCCTCAACAATAACATTAACAACATTATCAATGGGATTAGGGGATGGGAGCATAGAGTCAATACATGTACCAGCTTGCCCTGTATAAACTTCCTTGCTTTTGTTGATCTTTGTTACCTAGTTAGAAATTATATCCACCTGTAATTACTTGTTAGTTTTGTCTTTTCCAGCATTTTCTATTTTCCTGGTATACTCATGTTGACCCTGCTGCTTTGTTGCTGCTGTATGAAGTCTGCTATCACTTATGTTGCCTTTGAATTTGTCCAAAACCTCTAGACTAGGTGATGACTCCTGCACATTAAGATTAATATATGTATTTTGTGTAGGAATAGTAGTTATACCTGCATGTTTGGTGGTCTATTCTGTTTGTCTAACATTGCCTTGAGTTGCCAAAGGTTGATTATTGTTCCTCTTTTTTTGTGTTTGCCAATGCTCCTCTTGCTGATACTGAATTTGTTCCTGATCTCTTTGTTGGTTATATTGTTGATTGGTACCTTCCTTCTGATCACCTTCTTTTTTATCCTTAGTTTGTGTATTATGTTCCATCTCTTTGTTATTCTTATTCCTCACAGCCTCCATATCCTTTTTCTTTCTATCCTCATCTCTTTGTCTTATGGTACACTCATTTTCTAAATGACCTTGATGCTTACAATGGAAACAATAATCAGGAATATTGTCATAATCTATTTTTTGCCATCTACCATCAGTGATATCCTCCCCTATATAACCTATCCATATTTAAGGGGATCTCTTATGAGTAAGATCAACTTGAACCTTAACCCTACCATGACTACCCCTAGTCTTTTTAATAGAAGCAGAATCTAAGTATAAAACCTTGCCAATAGGGGAGAGAGAGTAAGCCAGAAACAAACTCTTTATTATAGCAATGCCAAGGTAGCTCAAGCAGAGAGATCCAAATAGGGACTATAGGAGTTTCTTAAGCAGGTTTAAAATTACGAGTCCACACTTGAATTCGCATCACCTGTCCAGCTTGGTCCAAACCATATTGTAATCAAGCTCATTATCAAGATCAATTTACACATGTCTAGAATTAAAATGAGCAATTTTAACACCACCCGATAATTGAGTTTGCAATATGAAGTTATTTCTAATAAGTTCCAATTTAGGCATGGTGTAACTAAATTTCCCAATGAGAGTATATTTGCAGGCTGCTGCTAAATCTCTCATCGCCTCTTCTTTCACATACAAAAAAATAGGTAGGCCGTGTTTGGTGGTGATTTCAGGAGCAGTCAAAGTAATGGGAATATCACATTTGGACTGACTATATCTAAGACGATCAGCATAAGTTTGCACTACTGTATAAGGAGCCGGAGAAACAAGAAGATCAGTTTTGGGGGGATTGGGAGGATTAGGAGGATTAGGACGATCATTTCGAACATTAGTATTATTATTTTTAGGAACATGTTTGTCAAAATTACTAGAAATTCTAGGAAAATTATCCTGATAAACCTGTTGTTGATCAATTCTAGTGGTAGACTTAATCGTATTAGTATTCCCTTGATCTTTAGCAACCCAAATTTTCTGTTGGTCATTTTCCTTTCTAAAATGTTCAGTACCAGAATTCAGATGGGCTTGATTTGTAGGAAACACAGTTAGACGAGAATTAGCATTATGAATTATACCTGTGTCCTTACCCTGTTTCTTGATGAATTGCTCATCTATATGAGAAGTGTTAGATTGCCCCAAATCTTGAACATGTTGCTTTCCTTCCCTAATTTGGATGTCAGGCACTGATGACACACGCGGCTCATCTGTGTATTGAGATTTTTTGCCGAAATTCCGCTAGGATCGCCTAAACCGGCAATTCCACCATGAAATGTACTTGAAGCTTCTTTGTTATGACCACCATGACCAATATTACCTCTCCCAAGATCAGATTCATCACAAATTTCTTTCGTAGTGCCTCAATTTTGGTGGCGCTGTTGGGACGATTCACTAACCTTCGTCGCCTGTGGATTTCTCTCAATTGGGACGGTTAAATCATGGGATTTTTGACTATTATGAACATCTTGAGAGTGGGATTCTTTTGCCCCAGTCCCTTTTCCGCTAATTTGACTAGAATCTTCCTTGGGATTATTAAAACGAGTTCCATCCAACTCCCTTTCCGCTTCAGTATGGATCGCCTCTTCTCTCACATGCGATGAGCTGTAGGTTGATTCTGAGGACGATTCTTGAAGATTTAAAGATATAGTTGGCTTGTGCATCTCAGTAGATGGATCGGGTGGCCTAAAATGATCATCTGCCAGAACTCCTTCCATTCTATGGATGCTGAAACGTTGTGAAATTAGCTGAGGAAGCTAACTTCTTAAGAAATTCTAGAGAGAGAAAACTTTTAGAGAGAGGAAAAATTCAATAAATCAGGAGGCCATAATTTGGATTTTTAGGATTTAGGGTTTAGAGATTAGGGTTTTGTAGGGGTTTTAAATGGGTTTTAGGGTTTCTTTAGGTTTTATAGGATTTGGGGTTTCTTAAAGTTTAGGATTTAGGGTTATAGGTTTAGGATTTAGGGTTTTAGGTTAGGGTTTAGGGATTAGTGTTATTGTAGGTTAGGGTTTTAGGATAAGGTTATTATCTAGGTTTTTACGGTTTAGGGCTTTGGGTAGGTTAATGTTTTTTAGGATCGTATAGGCTTAGGGTTTAGGGCTAAGGTTTTTTTTGTGTTTTTAGGGTTTAACATAAACGATTTACGGCTTTATAGGGTTTAGAGCTTAGAGTTTTTTAGATTTAGGGGTTCTTGAGTTTTTTTAGGGTTAAATGTTTCTAAGGGTTTTCAATAATTTGGGGATTTGGGCTTAGGGTTTTGCTGTGTAGCTATGGTTTACGGTTTACAGATTTTTAGAATTTAGAGTTTAGAGCTTTGTGTTTTGTAGGGATTTTAAATGGTATTTAGGGTTTTTAGGGTTGATTTTAGGGTTTATAGGATTTATGGTTTCCTAACGTTAAGGGTTTAGGGTTTCTTGGGGCTTTAAGATTAGGAGTTAGGGATTTTGGAGCCTTTTTTTTTAGGTTATGGGTTTTGAGTTATGGGTTTTATCAAGGTTTTTAGGGTTTATTGTATTGGATTTTTAGTTTAATAATTTATAGGGTTTTATAGGTTTTAGATTTTAGGGCTTAGAATTTTTTTATGTGTATTTTTAGGGTTTAGCATATACGATTTAGGGCTTTATAGGGTTTTTTAACGGTGAAGTCATTCTTAGTGTTTAGGGTTAAGGGCTTAGGGTTTATTTGTGTATTTTAGTTTTATGGTCTACGGATTTTTAGGACTCTGGGTTTGGAGATTATGGTTTCGAAGGCATTTTAAATTTTATTTAGAGTTTCTTTAAGGGTTTATAGGCTTTACGGTTTGTTATAGTTTAGGGTTTGGTGCTTTATGTTTAGGATTTAGGGTTTAGGGTTTAGGTCTTAGAAATATTTTATGTTTATGGTTTTATAGTAAGGGTTTAATCTAGGTTTAAACGGTTTAGGGCTTTGGATTTTTAATGTTAATGCTTTTTAGAGTTTTATAGGCTTTAGAGATTAGGGCTTAGGGTTTTATTTTGTGTTTTTTAGGGTTTAACACATACGAATTAGGGTTTCATAAGGTTAAGAGCTTAAAGTTTTTTAGGTTTAATAGTTTTTGGGTTTTAAAGGTTAAGTGTTTCTTAGGGTATATGGTTTTAGTCTTAGGGTTTATTTGTGTATTTTAGTTTTAGGATTTACGGATTTTAGTATTTAGGGTTTAGCGATTAGGGTTTTGTAGGGGTTTTAAATGGGTTTTAGGGTTTCTTTACGGTTTATAGGATTTAGGGTTTCTTAAAGTTTAGGATTTAGGGTTATAGGTTGAGGATTTAGGGTTTAGGTTAGGGTTTAAGGTTTAAGGATTAGTGTTTTTGTAGATTTAGGGTTTTAGGTTAAGGTTTTTATGGTTTAAGGCTCTGGATAGGTTAATGTTTTTTTGGATTTTTTAGGTTTAGGGTTTAGGGCTATGGTTTTTTTTGTGTTTTTGGGGTTTAATATATACGATTTAGGCTTTATAGGGTTTAGATCTTATAATTTTTTTAGATATATGGGTTCTTGAGTTTTTTAGGGTTAAGTGTTTCTTAAGGTTTTTTAGAGTTTAGGGTTTTGGGCTTAGGGTTTTTTGTTGTGTAGCTATGGTTTACGGTTTACAGATTTTTAGAATTTAGAGTTTAAAGCTTTGGGTTTTGTAGGGCTTTTAAATGGTATTTAGGGTTTTTAGGGTTAATTTTAGGGTTTATAGGATTTAGGGTTTCCTAAGGTTAAGGGTTTAGAGTTTCTTAGGACTTTAGGTTTTGGATTTAGGGTTTTCAGAGGGTTTTGTTTAGGTTATGGGTTTTGGGTTAAGGGTTTTATCAAGGTTTTTAGGGTTTAAGGCTTTGGATTTTTAGTTTAATGATTTTTAGGGTTTTATAGGTTTTAGAGTTTAGGGCTTAGAATTTTATTTATGTGTATTTTTTAGGGTTTAGCATATACGATTTAGGGCTTTATAGGTTTTATATAGTAGACTTTTTTAGGTTTAGAGGTTTTTGGGTTTTTAATGTTTTTAAGGCTTATGTCTTTCTTTCTGTTTAGGGTTTAGGGCTTAGGGTTTATTTGTGTAATTTAGTTTTATCGTCAACGAATTTTTAGGACTTAGGGTTTAGAGCTTAGGTGTTTTAATCGTTTTTACAGTTTCTTTTATGGTTTATAGGCTTTACGATTTCTTATAGTTTAGGGTTTAGGGTTTTAGGTTTAGGATTTAGGGTTTTAGGTTTAGGTCTTAGAAATATTTTATTTTTAAGGTTTTATAGTAAGGGTTTTATCCATTTTTTAATGGGTTTAGGGCTTTGGATTTTTAAGGTTAATGCTTGATTTTATAGGTTTTAGAGTTTTGGGCTTAGGGTTTTATTTTGTGTTTTTTAGGGTTTAACATATACGAATAAGGGTTTCATAGTTAAGAACTTAATGTTTTTTTGGTTTAGCGGTTTTTGCGTTTTTAAGGGTTTATAAAAGTTAAGAGTTTCTTACGGTTAAGGGTTTATTTGTGGATTTTAGTTTTAGGGTTTTCGGATTTTTAGGATTTAGGGTGTAGAGATTACGGTTTTGTAGGGGTCTTAAAGGGATTTTAGGGCTTATAGGATTTAAGGTTTTTTAAAGTTTAGGATTTAGGGTTATAGGTTTAGGATTTAGGGTTTAGGGATTAGTATTTTTGTAGGTTTAGGGTTTTATGTTAAGGTCTTTATCTACGTTTTTACGGTTAAGGGCTCTAGGTAGGTTAATGTTTTTTTTGGATTTTATAGGTTTAGGTTTTAGGGCTAAGGTTTTTTTTGTGTTTTTAGGGTTTAAAATATACTATTTACGGCTTTATGGGGTTTAGAGCTTAGAATTTTTTTAGATTTAGGGGTTCTTGAGTTTTTTAGGGTTAAGTATTTCTTAGGGTTTTTTAAAATTTAGGGTTTTGGGCGTAGGTTGTTGTTGTGTAGCTATGATTTACGGTTTACAGATTCTTTAGAATGTAGAGTTTAGAGCTTTGGGTTTTGTAGAGGTTTTAAATGGTATTTAGGGGTTTTAGGGTTGATTTTAGGGTTTATAGGATTTAGGGTTTCTTAAGGTTAAGGGTTTACGGTTTCTTAGGGCATTAGGTTTAGGATTTTGTGTTTTGGAGGGTTTTTTTAGGTTATGGGTTTTGGGTTTAGCGTTTTATGAAGGTTTTTAGAGTTTAGGGCTTTGGATTTTTAGTTTAATTATTTTTAGGGTTATATAGGTTTTAGAGTTTAGGGCTTAGAATTTTTTTTATGTGTATTTTTGGGGTTTAGCATATACGATTTAGGGCTTTATAGGGTTTTTATATTAGAGTTGTTTAGGTTTAGCCGTTTTTGAGTTTTTAAGGTTTTTAAGGGTTAAGTCTTTCTTAGTGTTTAGGGTTTAGGGCTAAGTGTTTATTTGTGTATTTTAGTTTTATCGTCTACGGATTTTTAGGACTTAGGGTTTAGAGATTACCGTTTCGTAGGCGTTTTAAATTGTTTTTAGAGTTTCTTTTAGGGTTTATGGGCTTTACGGTTTCTTATAGTTTAGGGTTTAGGATTTAGGGTTTTAGGTCAGGGTTTAGGGTTTAGGTCATAGAAATATTTTATGTTTAGGGTTTTACAATAAGGGTTTTATCTAGGTTTAAAGTGTTTAGGGCTTTGGATTCTTAATGTTAATTCTTTTTAGGGTTTTATAGGTTTTAGAGTTTAAGGCTTAGGATTTTATTTTGTGTATTTTCAGGGTTTAACATATACGAATTAGGGTTTCATTGGGTTAAGAGCTTAAAGTTTTTTAGGTTTAGCGGGTTTTGAGTTTTTAAAGGTTAAATGTTTCTTAGGGTTTAGGGTTTAAGGCTTTGTGTTTATTTGTGTATTTTAGTTTTAGGGTTTATGAATTTTTAGGATTTTCAGTTTAGAGATTTGGGTTTTGTATGGGTTTTAGGGTTTCTTTAGGGTTTATAGGATTTAGGGTTTCTTAAAGTTTAGGATTTAGGGTTATAGGTTTAGGATTTAGGGTTTTAGAGTTTAGGGATTAGTGTTTTTCTAGGTTTAGGGTTTTTGGTTAAGGTTTTTATCTAGGTTTTTACGGTTTAGGGCTCTGGGTAGGCTAATGCTTTTTACGATCACTACAAGAAACTACATTTTTAGTGGCGACATATGTCACGACAGAAACCTAGAAAGTCGCTGCTAAAGGTGTTTTGTGGCGACACTGCGCCGTAGCAATTACTTCCATAACGAAGTGTTATTTGTGACTACCATGGAGAGTTGCTACTAAAACAGCACATTTGTGGCGACTTTGTTGCCAAAAACAATTAATGGATATGGTCATTAAAAGGTTTCAGGTCGCCACTGCAAACTATCTTTTAGCAGCAAACTTTCTTGCCACAAAAAACATTATATTTAGCAGCAATAGTTGTCGCTGCAATAACCCCTTTGCTTTAGTGACGACTGTAGTTGCCACAAAAAATCATTCCTTCAGTAGCAATATGCGTTGCTGCTGTAGCTACTAACTTTTACCCGTAGCAAAAAAGTCACCACAGAAAGCTAATTTCAATTTTTTTTTAAAAAGCTAATAGATTTTAATTAATTTCATAAACTCAATATTATTACAGATAGGACAAAAAATACTTTTCAACTCCAATATCTTAAATTGTTCAGTCACTAACAAGTCAATTAAATATATACTCCTACACAATATTTTATTTTACATTATATGATATGACCATACATAAGCAAAACGTATATTGCCTTCAAACACATTCTTGATTGACCTCATTTGCAATTGTTTAACAACATTATCCCTGTTAGGAAAAAATCAAATATATAACCATTATTATAATCTAATAAGAAAAGAGGTGACCATTGGAATATTAGAGTAAAAGAAAGCAAAACACATTTAAGAAAGTAAAAATGATTGCATTAAGAGATCAAAACAAAGAAGACAGTGTGGTAAAACAATAAAATGGAAAGAGTTCAATTCCTTTTCTTTAAATCTTACACAACTACTAGAACCAAATAATCAGTGCATATTGTCAATGCAAAATAATTGAGCTTTAATTGTACTTACCATAATTTGATTTTCATAAGCAATAACTTCATCTTGATGGTAAAGATCTAGAAGAGGAAAAATTACAAAATCATAAGAACGATCAGCGAATACATAAATAATTTACTAGGGATTGCATATAAACAGAAGTAGGCGAAAACTAACTTAATGAACTCATAAATATCTCCTAACACGTATTGCAAGTCCATACATGATCCTGATTTTACACACATTGGGAAGTCATAGGACTTCCTACTACTTATAATTTCACCAGCAAGAGATTCTATTATAATTTTCCTTAATTTTCTATCAAAATTTCACATGGTGTAGTTAGCCTTTTCTTCGTCGCCACTATCAAAAAATTCAGATGTATATTACTAAAAAAAAGTTCCCTATATTAGTGACGACTTAAAAATATACACCACTAATTATTAGTTTTTGTGGCGACTAATGAGTTTGCCACCAAAACTATCATCTTTTGGAGCAATTCTTTTGGGTTGCCACTAAAAACACTTATTAAGTACCAACTAAATGAGTCGCCACAAAAGGTTGTCACTATAAATCATATTTCTTGTAGTGGATTTTATAGGTTTAGGGTTTAGGGCTAAGTTTTTTTTGTGTTTTTTGGGTTTAACATATACAATTTAGGGATTTATAGGGTTTCGAGCTTAGAGTTTTTAGATTTAGGTGTTCTTGAGTTTTTTAGGGTTATGTGTTTCTTAGGGTTTATAAGAGTTTAGGGATTTGGGGTTAGGGTTTTGTTGTGTAGCTATGGTTTACGGTTTATATATTTTTAGAATTTGGAGTTTAGAGCTTTGGGTGTTGTAGGGGTTTTAAATGGTATTTAGGGTTTTTAGGGTCGATTTATGGTATATAGGATTTTAAGGTTTCCTAAGGTTAAGGGTTTAGGGTTTGTTAGGGCTTTAGGTTTAGGATTTAGGGTTTTCGGAAGTTTTTTTTTAGGTTATGGGTTTTGGGTTAAGGGTTTTATCTAGGTTTTTAGGGTTTTAGGGCTTTGGATTTTTAGTTTAATTCTTTTTAGTGTTTATAGGTTTTAGAGTTTAGGGCTAGAATTTTTTTATGTGTATTTTTAGGGTTTAGCATTAACGATTTAGGGCATATAGGGTTCATATATTAGAGTTTTTAGGTTTAGTGGTTTTTTAAAGGTTTTTAAGGGTTAAGTGTTTCTTAGTGTTTAGGGTTTAGGGCTTAGGATTTATTGGTGTATTTTAGTTTTATGGTCTACGGACTTTTAGGACTTAGGGTTTAGAGATTACGGTTTAGGCGTTTTAAATTGTTTTTAGAGTTTCTTTTAGGGTTTATAGGATTTACGGTTTCTTATAGTTTAGGGTTTAGGGATTTAGGTTTAGGATTTAGGGTTTTAGGTTAGGGTTTAAGGTTTAGGTCTTAGAAATATTTTATGTTTAGGGTTTTACAGTAAGGTTTTATCTAGGTTTAAAGGGTTTAGGGCTTTGATTTTTAATGTTAATGCTTTTTAGGGTTTTATAGGTTTTAGAGTTTAGGGCTTAGGGTTTTTTTTTTTTTTAGGGTTTAACATATACGAATAGTTTCGTAGGGTTAAGAGCTTAAAGTTTTTTAGGTTTAGCAGTTTTTGGGTTTTAAAGGTTAAGTGTTTCTTAGGATTTAGGGTTGAAGGCTTAGTGTTTATTTATTTTTTAGTTTTAGGTTTACGGATTGTTACGATTTAGGGTTTAGAGATTAGGGTTTTGTAGGGGTTTTAAATGGGTTTTAGGGTTTCTTTAGGGTTTATAGGATTTAGGATATAGGGTTTTAGGTTAGGGTTTAGGGATTAGTGTTTTTGTAGGTTTAGGGTTTTAGGTTAAGGTTTTTATCTAGGTGTTTACGTTTAGGGCTTTGGGTAGGTTAATGTTTTTTAGGATTTTATAGGTTTAGGATTTAGGGCTATGGTTTTTTTTGTGTTTTTAGGGTTTAACATATACTATTTAGGGCTTTATAGGGTTTAGAGCTTAGAGTTTTTTTATTTAGGGTTCTTAAGTTTTTTAGGGTTATGTGCTTCTTAGGGTTTTTTAGAGTTTAGGGTTTTGGGCTTAGGGTTTTGTTGTGTACCTATGGTTTACGGTTTACATATTTTTAGAAATTAGAGTTTAGACTTTGGTTGTTGTAGGGGTTTTAAATGGTATTTAGAGTTTTGGGTCGATTTTAAGGTTTATAGGATTTAGGGTTTTCTAAGGTTAAGGGTTTAGGGTTTCTTAGGGCTTTAGGTTTAGGATTTAGTGTTTTCAGAGGTTTTTTTTAAGTTATGGGTTTTGGGTTAAGGGTTTTGTCTAGGTTTTTAGGTTTAGGGCTTTGGATTTTAGTTTAATGTTTTTTAGTGTTTTATAGGTTTTAGAGTTTAGGGCTTAGAATTTTTTTTATGTGTATTTTTAGTGTTTAGCATAAACGATTTAGGGATTTATAGGGTTTATATATTACTGTTTTTTAGGTTTAGTGGTTTTTGGGTTTTTTAGCTTTATATGGGTTAAGTGTTTCGTACTGTTTAGGGAGTAGGGCTTAGGGTTTATTTGTGTACTTTAGTTTTATGGTCTACGGATTTTTAGGACTTAGGGTTTAGAGATTACGGTTTTGTAGGTATTTTTTTTATTAGAGTTTCTTTTATGGTTTATAGGATTTAGTGTTTTAGGTTAGGGTTTAGGGTTTAGGGTTTAGGACTTAAAATATTTTATGTTTAGGGTTTTACAGTAAGGGTTTTGTCTAGGTTTAAAGGGTTTAGGACTTTGGATTTTTAATGTTAATGCTTTTTGGGTTTTATAGGTTTTAGAGTTTAGGGTTTTATTTTGTGTCTTTTAGGGTTTAACATATATGAATTAGGGTGTCATAGGGTTAAGAGCTTAAAGTTTTTAGGGTTTAAGTCATAGGGTTTATTTGTGTATTTTAGTTTTAGGGTTTACAGATTTTTAGGATTTAGGGTTTTGAGATTAGGGTTTGTTAGAGGTTTTAAATGGGTTTTAGGGTTTCTTTAGGGTTTATAGGATTCGGGGTTTCTTAAAGTTTAGGATTTTGGGTTATAGGTTTAAGATTTAGGGTTTTAGGTTAGGGTTTAGGGCTTAAGGATTAGTGTTTTTGTAGGTTTAGGGTTTTAGGTTAAGGTTTTTATCTAGGTTTTTACGGTTTAGGGCTCTGGGTAGGTTAATGCTTTTTAGGATTTTATAGGGTTAGGGTTTATGCCTAAGGTTTTTTTGTGTTTTTACGGTTTAACATATACAATTTAGGGATTTATAAGGTTTAGAGCTTAGAATTTTTTAGATTTAAGGGTTCTTGAGTTTTTTAGGGTTAAGTGTTTCTTAGGATTTTTTAGAGTTTATGGTTTTGGGCTTAAGGTTTTGTTTTGTAGCTATGGTTTACGGTTTAAATATTTTTAGAATTTAGAGTTTAGAGCTTTGGGTTTTGTAGGGGTTTAAAATAGTATTTAGGGATTTTACGGTCGATTTTAGGGTTTATAGGATATAGGGTTTCCTAAGGATAAGGGTTGAGGGTTTCTTAGGGCTTTATGTTTAGGATTTAGGGTTTGCGGAGGGTTTTTTTTGGGTTATGGGTTTTGGGTTAAGGGTTTCATCAAGGTTTTTAGGTTTTAGTGCTTTGGATTTTTAGTTTAAAGCTTTTTAGGGTTTTATAGGTTTTTTAGTTCAGGGCTTAGAATTTTTTTGATGTGTATTTTTAGGGTTTAGCATATACGATTTAGGGATTTATAGGGTTTATCTATTAGAGTTATTTAGGTTTAGCGGTTTTTTGTGTTTTTTTGGTTTTTAAGGGTTAAGTCTTTCTTAGTGTTTAGGGTTTAGGGCTTAGGGTTTCTTAGTTAATTTTAGTTTTATGGTCTA
>NW_026019647.1:0-11172 GCF_900185275.1 Solanum verrucosum
TGGTCTCACTTGTACAGAGCTAACGTCTAGTAGAGTCCTGCAGATCGGTACGGAGACGTCCGTTACTTATCATCGGGAGGCTACAGGATGTCTTTAGGAACGTGTTGCGTTTGTATCACTGTCGTGCATTGTATGTCTTATCGGTTTCTGAAATTTTACTTGTACCACTCTTTTATAGGGATGGCTCGCACGCGTGGTAGGGCCCCAGCTAGGGGTAGAGGCCGACCTCGAGGTCGTTCCAGAGTTACAGCACCAGCCCAGGACCGAGAGCAAACTCCGGAGCCGGTGATAGAGCCACCAGCAGTTCCAGCACAGCAGCAATCGATGGGCCCGGGACTAGCCCAGCCACCGCCTGAGCCTGTGGCAGCTCCAGATATACAGGCGATGCTCGTTCAGATACTAGCTGCCATTGGGGGTATGCAGCAGGCCCATTCCAGCCGTTCCAGTACCACAGGGTCAGCCTACACCAGCGGTACCGATTGTTCAGCAGCTAGCGGCACCGGTTGTTCAGCCTGACGATTTGGAGGGCGTCATGCCACTACGGGAGCAGAAGATGCTCGGGGTGTTCTTCGACATCACCGCCGAGGTTTTCTAGGGCAGTGGGGGAGGATGCCCACGAGTTTCTAGTTACTTGCCGCGAGCGGCTACAGACTTTGGGTTTAGTGGAGTCGAGAGGAGCAGACTTCACCGCTTACCAGTTAGACGGTCCCGCCAGGCAGTGGTGGCGTACATACTTAGAGACCAGGCCAGCTGGGTCTCCACCGGTCACATGGATTGAGTTTTCAGAGGCCTTCTTGGCCCGATTTATTCCCAGGAGCATCAGAGATCAGCTCAGAGATCAGTTTGCTCGGTTAGAGCAGGGCTCCATGACAGTATCAGAGTATGAGGCCCGATTCCACGAGCTCTCCAGGCATGCCGCCATGATATTACCTACTGAGGAGGAGAGGGTTCGTTGTTTTGTTCGGGGTTTGAGACTACAGTTGCGGATTGAGACTCAGTCTTTAGTCTCAGCGGGCCGCTCATTTCTGGATGTAGTGGACCATGCCCGCACTATCGAGCAGCTCCGTCGCGAGGCCCAAGGGGGCAGCGGCAAGAGAGCTAGACAGGAGGATAGCCATGATAGGCGTCGTTTCAAACCCCGAGAGTCTTATGATAGATCTCAGCAGAGGTTTCAGTCGGGTCAGTCTAGTAGCCCCTTCCAGGCTTCTCTCCAGGCATCGGAGGGTGATCAGCACCGCCATATTGGTTTTAGTGCCGGTCCTAGTCGGGGCCGAAATAGTTCACAGATAGGTTTTTCTGGCCGGGGTAGCCGACCTCCAGCTCTCAGTCGACAGTCCCAGGGGTGTTATGAGTGTGGGGAGTTAGATCATTGGGCCCGCGAGTGTCCCCATCGCAGGTTAGCCTTACCCGCTCCACAGGCAGTTAGGCATACGCCAGCACCTCCAGCTAGAGGCAGAGGCCAGGGACAGGACCGTAGGGGTGGTCACCAGGGTATACGGGGTGGTCCCCGAGGAGGCAGATTAGGGGGCAGAGCCGATGCACAGGGTAGGGGAGTCCAGGCCCACTTTTATGCAGCTCCAGCTAGAGCAGATGCTGAGACCTCGGACGATGTGATCACAGGTACAGTGTTATTATGCCAGCAGCCCGCCTTGGCTTTATTTGATTCAGGCTCTACTTTTTCGTATGTTTCTGTTTACTATGCCTCTCGATTGAGTTTGATGTCTGAGCCTCTGGTAGCGCCGTTACGTGTGTCGACCCCCGTGGGTGAGTCTTTAGTAGTGGATCAGGTATTTCGATCTTGCTTAGTTACTATCCAGGGGCGTGACACCCGGGCTGACCTTATATTGCTTGACATGGTTGATTTCGATGTGATTCTGGGCATGGATTGGTTATCCCCTTATCGCGCTGTTTTAGATTGCTTTTCTAAGACCGTTACCTTAGCCATTCCCGGTATTCCTTCGGTGGTGTGGCAGGGATCTCGTGGTAGCACACCAGTTGGGGTTATCTCTTTTATTCGTGCTAGGAGGCTAGTGGCTAGCGGATGCTTATCATATTTGGCCTATGTACGTGATGTGAGTAGGGAGGTTTCTCCGGTTGAGTCAGTTCCTGTTGTTCGTGACTTCATAGATGTGTTTCCTGCTGATCTACCTGGCCTACCCCCAGAGCGTGATGTTGATTTTCCGATTGAGCTTGAGCCAGGTACTCGGCCTATTTCTATTCCGCCATATCGGATGGCTCCTGCAGAGCTCACGGAGCTCAGTGTTCAGCTTCAGGATCTCTTGGGTAAGGGATTCATTCGGCCTAGTGTATCGCCTTGGGGTGCCCCAGTCCTCTTCGTGAAGAAGAAGGACGGTACTATGCGATTGTGTATTGACTACAGGCAGCTGAACAAGGTGACGGTGAGGAACCGTTACCCCATGCCTCGTATTGATGATTTGTTTGATCAGCTTCAGGGTGCCGTGGTATTTTCTAAGATTGATTTAAGATCCGGCTACCACCAGTTGAGGATTAGGGCAGCGGACGTCCCTAAGACCGCATTTAGGACTCGTTATGGCCATTATGAGTTCTTGGTGATGTCGTTTGGGTTGACTAATGCCCCTGCCGCCTTCATGGACTTGATGACACGTGTGTTCAGGCCATACCTTGATTTATTTGTCATTGTCTTCATTGATGACATACTGGTATACTCGCGGAGCCGGAGTGAGCATGAGCAACATTTGAGGATAGTGCTCCAGACTTTGAGAGATCAGCGGCTTTATGCCAAGTTCTCAAAGTGCGAGTTTTGGCTTGAGTCTGTAGCCTTCTTGGGGCACGTGGTGTCCAAGGAGGGTATTAGGGTTGATCCGGCGAAGATTGAGGCTATTCGTGATTGGTACAGGCCCACCTCTGTGACTGAGATTCGTAGCTTCGTCGGATTGGCAGGCTACTATAGGCGTTTTGTTGAGGGATTTTCTACTATAGCAGCGCCTTTGACTCGGTTGACTCGCCAGGATGTTCCCTTTGTTTGGTCAGAGGAGTGTGAGGCGAGCTTTTTGAGGCTCAAGGAGTTATTGACCACCGCTCCTATATTGACTCTTCCAGTTGAGGGCGAGGGCTTCACGGTATATTATGACGCATCTGGCGTTGGTTTGGGTTGTGTATTGATGCAGCAGGGCCGGGTTATTGCTTATGCGTCGAGGCAGCTTAAGATTCATGAGCGCAACTACCCCACCCATGACTTAGAGTTGGCGGCGGTAGTTTTTGCACTTAAGATTTGGAGGCACTACTTGTATGGAGTTCGATGTGAGATCTATACCGATCACAGGAGTCTTCAGTACATCATGAGCCAGAGGGACCTTAATTCGAGGCAGCGTCGTTGGATTGAGCTCCTGAAGGACTATGACCTATCTATTCTCTATCATCCGGGCAAGGCAAATGTGGTAGCGGACGCCTTGAGCCGAAAGGCAGTGAGTATGGGTAGTCTATCCTTCTTATCTGTTGAGGAGCGACCCTTGGCTATGAACATTCAGTTCTTAGCCAATAGCATGATTCGGTTGGATATCTCAGATTCTAGACGTGTCTTGGCCCATATGGGAGTTCAGTCTTCCTTGCTTGACAGGATCCGTGGTTGTCAGTTTGAGGATGAGGCCTTGGTGGCCCTTAGAGATCGAGTGTTAGCGGGTGATGGTGGTCAGGCTACCTTAGATCCTGATGGAGTGTTGAGATTCGCCGGCCGCATCTGTGTTCCGAGAGTTGGGGATTTGATACAGTTGATACTTTCTGAGGGCCATGAGTCTAGATACTCTATCCATCCGGGCACAGCGAAGATGTATCGTGATCTGAGGCAACATTATTGGTGGAGTGGCATGAGGAGAGATATTGCTGACTTTGTTTCCCGTTGCTTGTGCTGCCAGCAGGTAAAGGCCGAGCATTTGAGGCCTGGTGGCGAGTTCCAGAGATTACCCATTCCGGAGTGGAAGTGGGAGCGTATCACTATGGACTTCGTTGTGGGTTACCTCGGACTTCTAGAGGTGTTGACAGCATTTGGGTCATCGTGGATCGGTTGACTAAGTCAGCACACTTCATTCCTGTCCATACTTCCTACAGTGCTGAGAGGTTAGCACGTATCTACATTCGAGAGGTGGTTCGTCTTCATGGTGTGCCTGTTTCCATCATCTCAGATCGGGGCCCACAGTTCACATCTAGCTTCTGGAGGACCTTCCAGGATGAGTTGGGTACCCGTGTTGACCTTAGCACAGCTTTCCACCCACAGACTG
Source organism: Solanum verrucosum (assembly GCF_900185275.1). Lineage (NCBI taxonomy): Eukaryota > Viridiplantae > Streptophyta > Magnoliopsida > Solanales > Solanaceae > Solanum > Solanum verrucosum. The sequence continues at coordinate 4,257 of NW_026019647.1, forward strand.
ATGGTCAGTCGGAGCGCACGATTCAGGTTCTTGAGGACATGTTGCGGGCTTGTGTTATGGATTTTGGAGGTCAGTGGGACCAGTTCTTGCCTTTGGCAGAGTTTGCGTATAACAACAGCTACCACTCTAGTATTCAGATGGCCCCATTCGAGGCATTATATGGTAGGCGTTGTCGCTCTCCAGTTGGTTGGTTTGAGTCAACAGAGCCTAGGCCGCGTGGTACAGATTTGCTTCAGGAGGCCCTGGATCAGGTGAGGGTGATTCAGGATAGGCTCAGGACGGCTCAGAGTAGGCACCAGAGTTATGCGGATCGGAGGCGCCGGCCTTTGAGATTCTCTGTTGGTGATCGGGTATTCCTCCGTGTGTCGCCCATGAAGGGCGTGATGAGGTTTGGGAGGCGGGGCAAGCTTAGCCCCAGGTACATTGGGCCATTTGAGATACTCCGGACAGTTGGAGAGGTTGCTTATGAGTTGGCCCTACCTCCAGTATTTTCAGCCATCCACCCAGTGTTTCATGTTTCGATGCTGCGGCGGTATGTTCCTGATGAGTCCCATGTGCTCCAGTATGATGCAGTCGAGTTGGATGATCATTTGACATTTGTAGAGGAGCCAGTTGCCATTCTAGCCAGAGATGTGAGGAGATTGCGCTCGAGAGCCATTCCTGTTGTTAAGGTCCGTTGGAGACATCGTCCAGTTGAGGAGGCTACCTGGGAGATCGAGCATGAGATGCGGGCACAGTTCCCCGACTTATTTGAGCATTCAGGTACTTCTTGACTCTTACTTTCGCGGACGAAAGTTCTTTTAGTAGTGGATATTGTAATGACCCTCCAGGTCATTTTTTTAAATTAAAGAATTCATTTCATCGTTTAGAGCGTTCCTGTAGCGACCCCAAGTCATTTATGACTTGCTGGCACTGACTGTTCGGTCGCCTGGTCGTTCGTTTGGGTTTTAGGCCCGTTTCCCTGTTTTGGAGTTTTTTTTATAACTTGAAAAGTTGACTTTGGTCAACCTTCTTGGAAGACGTGCTCAGATGAAAATTCTGACAGCTAGGTTAGCTTCGGAAGATCAATTTTGGTCTAGAACGACCCTTTGTTCACTTCCCGAGATTTTAGATAGCAGTTGTGGAATCTGGTTCAAAACGATACTGGATGTGGGACCCACTTTTCATCGAAGCGAGCTCCAAATGGAAATTCCGCCTTCACCGTTGAGTCCGAAATGTCGTTTCCAATCAGATTCCATATAAGGTTTGTATTTTTCCGACTTCGAACGAGTCCGAAACATCGAAATTTAAGTTTGAAGGGTTGTAGAATTTAACGCGGCGGTGACGTGGCAGAGCCACGTGACGACACGTGGCAGAGGAGTGAAATCTGGAAATTTCCAGAATTTAAAAACGAAATTCGTCCAATTTTTTTTGTTCAACTTCAACTCAAGATTGCTCCTTCATTTTGAATCCAAATTAAGTGATTCAAAAGGCAAACTTCAAGAGAATTTCGAGGGGAATCTAGCGGTGATCTCGGAAACGCGAGGGGAGGTTTCGTTTGAGGTAAGAAATCAATTTTAGCCACTGCCAGTGTGATTTCCGGATGGTTTTGTTATTGAATTTTGAAATGTGAGATCTTGATCATCGTAAGTCCGTTTTAAGTCATTCTTGGGGCTAACTTGTAGAGTTTTTCGCAAGGATCGTCGTGGTATAATCTGTTTGGGTTGAAAGGGTCTCGTTTTTCCGAAAATTGGTGATCAAGGGGCTGCCCTTTTTAATTATTGTGGCTGATTTGCGGTGTTGTAGGCATCTGTTTGTGCTAAAATTTTGGGGTATTAGTTTAGTAAGGTAGTTGGGACGTTTCCACGGATTCGATTTTGAGATTCTAATTGTGGGCCCCACAATCCCGTTTTATACCCGATTTTGGGTCCGTCTCCGAAAAATATAATTTTAGTGTCAATTTATTCGTAATGACGAGGTGATTAACCTTTTGTTAGTGGGGAAGCATTTGGAGACCGTTCGGAGAGGAAAAGATCCGGTACCGTGAGTTGGAGCCCGCATGATCGGCTTTCAGGTAGGCTATGGTTTTCTCTCGTGAGATTGAGCATGTTTAGGCAATTGTTTATTGATTTGCTTGAGTATGGAGGGGTTCGGGTGTCGAGCATGCTAAATTTCTATAATTCCTGCCTTAGACCTTATTTCGGGAAAGTGTTGGATTATGACAGCATGTCTCTTGATATTATTGAATATCCATATCTGGTGGTGTATATGATAATATTGAATTGAAGTATGTTTGGCCTTAGTCTAGGCTTAGACTAGTGTTGCCATAGACTTGCGAGATTTCGGATGTCGTTGGGCAGTAGAACTTTTTCCGACGTCGTTTCGGACGGTCAGCTCCTGTAGACTGATATAGCAGACTTGAGTCTGATAGTCGGTAACTCAGCTTATGACCTTGTATCCATAATGCCCTGCTTTTCTATTAGCTACAGTACCCGGTTAAAGTCCGTGGTCCAGCTTACTTATGTCCAGGCTTAGCTACAGTACCCGGTTAGAGTCCGTGGTCCAGCTTACCTGTGATCTGGTTTTAGCTACAGTACCCGGTTAGAGTCCGTGGTCCAGCTTACTTATGTCCAGGCTTAGCTACAGTACCCGGTTAGAGTCCGTGGTCCAGCTTACCTGCGACCTGGTTTTGGCTACAGTACCCGGTTCGAGTCCGTGGTCCAGCCCATATAGGTTGACTCATTAGCTATAGTACCCGGTTCGAGTCCGTGGTCCAGCTTGCACGTGGTGTATTCCCAATTCCTCACTAAAGCTTCAGTTTAGTCTTGATTACTCTCATCTGTAGGTTGAGGTTTTGGAGGTTGGAGAGATTCCGGTTAAAGTCCGGGACATAATGAGATCTTGGAATATGATTGGGAATGGTTCAGTTAAAAGTCCGGAATTTGGTAATATTGTGATAGACCTTCTAGCTCCATTATTTTACTTCAACTGCCAGTGCATCTGCCGGGCTTATGGGGGTCCGTGCAGGTGGTTTCTTTTATTGTGCACGAGCGTACCCGTCGGGTTTATGGGAGCCCGGCGGAGTTAGTTAGATTGCTTGTCTTTGTTGCCTGTACGCTCGTGTACATACCCCCCATTTACTACTCTTTGCACTTGATGTGACCTTTTATTCGCATTTCAGTTTACTTTTGCTTATCTTGCTCAGTCGGCCGATGATGTCTACTGGGTACCTGTTGTTTTGGTACTCATGCTACGCTCTGCATCTATTTTGTGATGCAGGTCCGAGCACTAGTAGCCAGCGTTGATCTAGCTTGGAGTAGACTTATCCGGAGACGGGGGTGAGCACACGGCGTTTTGTACTATTTCAGTCTCCATCTGTATATATAGACTTGTCTTTTTCCTTTCGAGACAGTCCAGGCTCTGTTGTCCGGTTTTAGGACTTGTACTCATTTTGTAGTAGCTCTGTACTAGTGACTTCCAGGTTCTGGGAGGGATCTTTATTTGTATATATGTTTTTGGTTTGTGTCCGCTTGTTTATATTGTTATTTGCCTACTCTTGTTTAATTTCTACCCTCAGACCCATTACTTGTTGTTCCGGGTTACGGGTTGGCTTACCTGCTGGCGGGTTATAGTAGGTGCCATCATGACTTGGTAAATCGGGTCGTGACAAATTGGTATCAGAGCCCCAGGTTCGTCGGTCTCACTTGTACAGAGCTAACGTCTAGTAGAGTCCTGCAGATCGGTACGGAGACGTCCGTTACTTATCATCGGGAGGCTACAGGATGTCTTTAGGAACGTGTTGCGTTTGTATCACTGTCGTGCATTGTATGTCTTATCGGTTTCTGAAATTTTACTTGTACCACTCTTTTATAGGGATGGCTCGCACGCGTGGTAGGGCCCCAGCTAGGGGTAGAGGCCGACCTCGAGGTCGTTCCAGAGTTACAGCACCAGCCCAGGACCAAGAGCAAACTCCGGAGCCGGTGATAGAGCCACCAGCAGTTCCAGCACAGCAGCAATCGATGGGCCCGGGACTAGCCCAGCCACCGCCTGAGCCTGTGGCAGCTCCAGATATACAGGCGATGCTCGTTCAGATACTAGCTGCCATTGGGGGTATGCAGCAGGCACCATCTCCAGCCGTTCCAGTACCACAGGGTCAGCCTACACCAGCGGTACCGATTGTTCAGCAGCTAGCGGCACCGATTGTTCAGCAGCTAGCGGCACCGGTTGTTCAGCCTGACGATTTGGAGGGCGTCATGCCACTACGGGAGCAGAAGATGCTCGGGGTGTTTCTTCGACTATCACCGCCGAGGTTTTCTAGGGCAGTGGGGGAGGATGCCCACGAGTTTCTAGTTACTTGCCGCGAGCGGCTACAGACTTTGGGTTTAGTGGAGTCGAGAGGAGCAGACTTCACCGCTTACCAGTTAGACGGTCCCGCCAGGCAGTGGTGGCGTACATACTTAGAGACCAGGCCAGCTGGGTCTCCACCGGTCACATGGATTGAGTTTTCAGAGGCCTTCTTGGCCCGATTTATTCCCAGGAGCATCAGAGATCAGCTCAGAGATCAGTTTGCTCGGTTAGAGCAGGGCTCCATGACAGTATCAGAGTATGAGGCCCGATTCCACGAGCTCTCCAGGCATGCCGCCATGATATTACCTACTGAGGAGGAGAGGGTTCGTTGTTTTGTTCGGGGTTTGAGACTACAGTTGCGGATTGAGACTCAGTCTTTAGTCTCAGCGGGCCGCTCATTTCTGGATGTAGTGGACCATGCCCGCACTATCGAGCAGCTCCGTCGCGAGGCCCAAGGGGGCAGCGGCAAGAGAGCTAGACAGGAGGATAGCCATGATAGGCGTCGTTTCAAACCCCGAGAGTCTTATGATAGATCTCAGCAGAGGTTTCAGTCGGGTCAGTCTAGTAGCCCCTTCCAGGCTTCTCTCCAGGCATCGGAGGGTGATCAGCACCGCCATATTGGTTTTAGTGCCGGTCCTAGTCGGGGCCGAGATAGTTCACAGATAGGTTTTTCTGGCCGGGGTAGCCGACCTCCAGCTCTCAGTCGACAGTCCCAGGGGTGTTATGAGTGTGGGGAGTTAGATCATTGGGCCCGCGAGTGTCCCCATCGCAGGTTAGCCTTACCCGCTCCACAGGCAGTTAGGCATACGCCAGCACCTCCAGCTAGAGGCAGAGGCCAGGGACAGGACCGTAGGGGTGGTCACCAGGGTATACGGGGTGGTCCCCGAGGAGGCAGATTAGGGGGCAGAGCCGATGCACAGGGTAGGGGAGTCCAGGCCCACTTTTATGCAGCTCCAGCTAGAGCAGATGCTGAGACCTCGGACGATGTGATCACAGGTACAGTGTTATTATGCCAGCAGCCCGCCTTGGCTTTATTTGATTCAGGCTCTACTTTTTCGTATGTTTCTGTTTACTATGCCTCTCGATTGAGTTTGATGTCTGAGCCTCTGGTAGCGCCGTTACGTGTGTCGACCCCCGTGGGTGAGTCTTTAGTAGTGGATCAGGTATTTCGATCTTGCTTAGTTACTATCCAGGGGCGTGACACCCGGGCTGACCTTATATTGCTTGACATGGTTGATTTCGATGTGATTCTGGGCATGGATTGGTTATCCCCTTATCGCGCTGTTTTAGATTGCTTTTCTAAGACCGTTACCTTAGCCATTCCCGGTATTCCTCCGGTGGTGTGGCAGGGATCTCGTGGTAGCACACCAGTTGGGGTTATCTCTTTTATTCGTGCTAGGAGGCTAGTGGCTAGCGGATGCTTATCATATTTGGCCTATGTACGTGATGTGAGTAGGGAGGTTTCTCCGGTTGAGTCAGTTCCTGTTGTTCGTGACTTCATAGATGTGTTTCCTGCTGATCTACCTGGCCTACCCCCAGAGCGTGATGTTGATTTTCCGATTGAGCTTGAGCCAGGTACTCGGCCTATTTCTATTCCGCCATATCGGATGGCTCCTGCAGAGCTCACGGAGCTCAGTGTTCAGCTTCAGGATCTCTTGGGTAAGGGATTCATTCGGCCTAGTGTATCGCCTTGGGGTGCCCCAGTCCTCTTCGTGAAGAAGAAGGACGGTACTATGCGATTGTGTATTGACTACAGGCAGCTGAACAAGGTGACGGTGAGGAACCGTTACCCCATGCCTCGTATTGATGATTTGTTTGATCAGCTTCAGGGTGCCGTGGTATTTTCTAAGATTGATTTAAGATCCGGCTACCACCAGTTGAGGATTAGGGCAGCGGACGTCCCTAAGACCGCATTTAGGACTCGTTATGGCCATTATGAGTTCTTGGTGATGTCGTTTGGGTTGACTAATGCCCCTGCCGCCTTCATGGACTTGATGACACGTGTGTTCAGGCCATACCTTGATTTATTTGTCATTGTCTTCATTGATGACATACTGGTATACTCGCGGAGCCGGAGTGAGCATGAGCAACATTTGAGGATAGTGCTCCAGACTTTGAGAGATCAGCGGCTTTATGCCAAGTTCTCAAAGTGCGAGTTTTGGCTTGAGTCTGTAGCCTTCTTGGGGCACGTGGTGTCCAAGGAGGGTATTAGGGTTGATCCGGCGAAGATTGAGGCTATTCGTGATTGGTACAGGCCCACCTCTGTGACTGAGATTCGTAGCTTCGTCGGATTGGCAGGCTACTATAGGCGTTTTGTTGAGGGATTTTCTACTATAGCAGCGCCTTTGACTCGGTTGACTCGCCAGGATGTTCCCTTTGTTTGGTCAGAGGAGTGTGAGGCGAGCTTTTTGAGGCTCAAGGAGTTATTGACCACCGCTCCTATATTGACTCTTCCAGTTGAGGGCGAGGGCTTCACGGTATATTATGACGCATCTGGCGTTGGTTTGGGTTGTGTATTGATGCAGCAGGGCCGGGTTATTGCTTATGCGTCGAGGCAGCTTAAGATTCATGAGCGCAACTACCCCACCCA